>NW_022436965.1:2596314-2597480 GCF_009761245.1 Sapajus apella
ATATATATATATTCTATATATATTATATTTTATATATTTTTTTTATAATTTATATATATATATATATATATATATGATTTCATATCTCATATATATATATACGTGAGTGAAATAAGCCTGGTTATCTCCTACTCTCTTACTCTGCCATTTTGGTGGGAAGTTTAAAACTTTTTAAATGTAATAACTTGTTATTTTTAATTTATAATAATTTCAAATATTAAGATATAACAAGTTATATTATGATAGATAGCTTATTTCTCATCCCATCTTTCTGCTCCTGATTTATGCTGTCTTCAATGTTAGAGGATGTTTCCTGGGGGAAATGGAGTCTCAATATTGACTATGATGTCAGTTTTCTGTGTTTTATATTCTGTTTAACATTTTATGATACCAATGCAGTGTTGTTTTCCAATTCACAAAATTCATGGAACTTGTATAAGCATAACTGATTGTTATAAGGACTTTATTTTTGATAACACAATAAATTTCTTATCTGTCAAATTAGTTTTCCTTCGTCCTCAGACAATTTTGTCATTAACTTCTCATTTTTAATCATAAATTTTTTATACTTTACTTTCTCATCAGGTAAGGTGGAAAGCAGCATTTACACATTTTCTTCCAGGATTTCATATCTCATGTTACATATTTGACTTTCAAGAAAATAGCTCCTTTGTATCACAAATGTGGAGAAGTAGTTATATATCTAAATTTTGAGAGAGATAATCATTTAACTAAAAGAAAGAGAAGAAGGTAGACGAGTTTGCAAAAATTGAGGCACAGGAAGAAAAAAGCAAAGGGAAGTAGGAACAAAAATAACTATAATCAGTGATTTTATAGTTACAGTAATAGAATAATAGTTTTATTATTAGCTAAAACTAGTTATAAAAATAATTTATAAACTCAAGATGCAATAAAGACACACAAAAATGTCACAAATGAGCAATATTAGTATTATTTTGCTAGATTATTTAAAACACATTACTCCATTTAACCTTAAGTAAATTACTATAAAAGACATTTTTTTTTTCAATTTCATAGGTAAAGACAAATTTCTAAAATTTTAAAAGGATAATAGGAATTAAGTCCCAGGCCTACCTGAGTCCAAAGTTCACAATTTCAATATTTTTATATTATCTCCCAATTATGCAAAACTGGCCAAATTATGC
>NW_022436965.1:2597580-2601413 GCF_009761245.1 Sapajus apella
TTATGTCCACATTGTTAGAAGGGTAATGAGGAGAATGAGAATTAGACATGGTATAGACAATCCTCTAATTTTATGTCCAGCAACAAGTGATTAGCATGGTTAAGTAAAACTGATAGGATGCAATGTGATATTAGGCATTCATTCACTCAGAATGATTGTTATTAAGTGCCTTCTGACCATAATCCTTGTGCAACGCATACAGCAGATATTTTAAAATAAACTTTCTTCTGCAGAGCAGTTTTAAGCAAAATTGTATGTCAAGCACAGAATTTTCATATAGCTCCTGCTGCCACACTGGCACAGCCCACACTACTATCAACACCCTGCAACAGAGTGGCATATTTGTTATGTTCAGTGAACCTATGTTAATGCAGCATTCTCACCCAAATTCCATAGTGTGCATTAGAGTTTACTCTTGGTGTTGCACATTCTATAGGTTTGGGCAATATATAATGATATGTATCCACGATTATCATACCAGACATAACAGTTTCTTTCTCCTAAAAATAATCTCTCCTCCATTCTCCCCTTCTTCTCCCATGACCCCTGGCAACCCTAGCTCCTTTTAGGGTCTCCATAGCTTTGCCTTTTCCAGAATGTCATGCAGTTAAAATAATATAGCTTGTAGCCTTTTAAGGTGTTCTTATTTCCACTTACTAATTTGCATTTACTTTTCCTCCACGTCTTTTCATGGCTTAGCTAATTTCTTTTTAGCACTATATTATATCCCATTGTCTAAATGCACCATAGCTTCTTTATCCATTCACCTATCAAAGTACATCTTGATTGCTTCCAAGTTTAAGTAATTATGACTACATTTGCTGTAAACAGCCGAGTGCAGGTTTTTTTGTAGACGTTGGTTTTTAGTACGTTTGGATGAATACCAAAGAGTGGATTGCTCAGTAGGTATTTTGATTGGCCCATTTAAGTCCTTGATATAGTCCAAGCAGCAGCAACTCTACCTTCGTTTGGTTTTTCTCCTGCCTCTCTCTGTGATATCTCTGCACCTACATTGATATTCATTGGAAGATCACTTCACTGGTACTTACACTGTAATCGATCAAGTATACCTATGGTGGTAAAATATACTGCAGTACAGCATGCTAATAGACTGATTTTTATTAAACTCCAATGTCTTTTGATATTTTCTTCCTTTTTTGCCTTCATGGATTAGGAAAAAGCACATAAAATACGTATTTGCTACATTTAAAATTTAATCTTGTAAAATGACCAATACCTACCAAAATATGAAATTAATTTAAAACAGAAGTATGCAGATTTTTATCTAAAAGGGCAGATAATGATTTGTTTAAGAATTATTGACTCAGATGTAGAATTGAAGATAACATGTAGGAACATATATAAACAGACTGCCACAAATTTTTCTTGATGGAATTCAAAATGTAATAATTGTTTTATAATACAGATCCACTGAAAAGAAAGAAATACTCTTCTCTTGATTGGGGTTTAAAGTTAATATTTCTTTTCTTCAAGACCGATTGCAGGTGCCATTAATGATAATCTGTAATGATAATTTGTACATTTTTATGTATAAAATAGCTTTTTATACAGTTACTGCCAAGCATTGCTATTCCTGTACAACCATATAATACTAATTGATCATATTTATTATATTGAAAGCATTTGGAGAATTCTGGGATTCTTTTCTTGAAAGTTGTAAACAAATGGGTTATTTGTTACTATCTGCTGTTTGCTGCTCTTTTTAGTTATTGGATTCTCAAATTGTCCCAGAGTTGCTTACTGAGAGTATCTTCCTTTTGACCCATCATTTTCTTAGCACTTCCTTACACTGAGGGATATCTGTGTTCATATCTCTATCTATACATACGCTGGATGCCTTGTTTGTTCCAGGCCTTGTGCCTTGGAATTAGTCATTTCTCCAAGAAGCCCGAGTTTCTTTTGTTGGAGAATGATATTTAGAAGCTAAGAGTTGTATACTTATGGCACCAGGCTCTTTCTCTAGAAAGATATAGAAAATGTGTGTGTGTGTGTGTGTGTGTGTGTGTGTGTGTGTGTACATGCATACATAATACATATGTATGTAATATATACACACATACATACATATATACACACATACATAATACAAAAATAGGCACATTTACATCTCCAGAGGCCTTACATCTATTTCTTTATACCAGAGACAAAGATTGGCAACAGTACTTCCAGTTCACATCCAAATCCATAGTATTTACTTTACCTTATTTCTTGTAATTGTAATTTCCTATTCTGAGAGTGAGAGGTGTAGCTCTCATTATTCTTAGTATATTTAATTATTTGTTAAACCCCCCTGTCCATATAGCACTAATCTTTCACCACCACAGCCAATTTCTCCTCCATGTAGATGCCCCATCCCTTTGTAGCGCCAACACACCCTGCTCAGCCTGCTTGGGTTCCGACACACCTTGCTAAGCTGCCTCTCTTCACGAGATCCCTCTTTCCCACATTTACACTCTGACAATCAGTGTCAGAGTACCCTCAGGTAATAGACCTTTCAAAGTCCATTTGGATTCAGACACACTGAAATATTTGTTCTCACCTCACTCCATCTCTAGACATTCACTGTAAAACTCTCCCCTGAAAGGATATTCTCCCCAAACTACCTAGACTCTAACATTCAGTGCTCAGTTTCTCCGCTTCATCTCATTTGCCCTGTAGCTTGATTATACTCTGATGCAATAAACGAGAGCACTCATCCGTGGAGATGCTCCTCCTCATTCGGTGCAAATTCCAGTGCAGCTCCACCTCCACTCCCAGTGGGACCATCCCTCCCCTACATTTCCCTCACTGCTCAGGCTCTGACACCCTGTGCCAGGGTAAGTCTCTTAAGGAAAATACCTTATTCATTCTTCTCAGGCCCCTACCTCTCTTCCGCCCTTCTCAATCCTTCCCTCCTCCCCAAGATGCCTACATGTTTTTTTCTCCCACTTAGTGTGTCTAAGGTGAAACTTTAAAGGCAGAGAAGGGAAGGAAAAAAAAGAGAAAAAGCTTAGCCTGATATTTAAAAATGATGTTTTCTAAATGTTCTTTTTCAATCTACTGAATTTCTCATTTCTCCTTTATACATTGTGCGAGAATAAGGCAATAAATGAGTAACTGTTATGTATTTCAACAATTACTCAATTTACTGATTTATCTTCAAATCAGATTGTTCGGTAAGGCATCATACTTGTGATGGTTAGTATTGTATGTCAACTTGACTGGGCTGTCATGCTCAGATAACTGGAAAAACAGGATTTCTGGGTTTGTGTGAGGGTGTTTCCAGAATAGATTAGCATTTGAACCAATAAACTGAGTGAAGAAGACTATAGACAGCAATGTGGAGGGGGCCATCATCCAATCCACGGAGGGCCAAAATGGAATTAAAAGGTGGATGAAAGGTGAATTTTCTTATTTTGTTTGATCTGGGACATCTGTTTTCTCCTACCCTTGGACATCAGTCGTCATAAGCACTTCTGGTCTTTCAGTCTTCAGGCTTGGACCGGGACTTACATTACTGGCTCTCCTGGTTCTCAGGCACTTGGGTTTGGACTGGAACTACAACACTGGCTTTTCTATCCCTGCAATTTATGGAGAGTAGATTGCGGATTTCTTAGTCTCCATAACCACATGAGTTAATCTCTCATAAGAAATCCCTTTCTATATATTTATAGAAATGTATAAATTTATAGTATGTATCTCTTTATGTATCTTTACCTATCTATGTATTTCTCTGTGTATTTATCTAATTGCATGCGTGCATGCATGTGTGTGTGTGTGTGTGTGTGTATCGATTCTGTTTCTCTGGAAAACTCTAATACACATTTTAAGTC
>NW_022436965.1:2611413-2686051 GCF_009761245.1 Sapajus apella
CCAGCCGAGCCTGATCGCCTGGCTCCCTGCCTCAGAGCCTTTTTTAAGTTGGTGTTCCAGTCGCCTGTTGAAGAGGCGCAGGGGTCTGTTTGTTTTCCCCTGCGGCCACTCACTGCGCTGGCTTAAACAGCGGCACTGAGGTTTGTGGCGCTATTTTTTTTGCCCTGGAATCTACTGTCCTGGTTCTCTGCTCAGTCCCCTTTTTGAACCGGCGAATGGGCGACTTCCCGTGGCTCCAATCGCCAGCCAAAAGGGCTCCCGGACCAGTGTATTTTGTATGGAGAACCGCGGCTCCGGGGCGCCGACAAAGCAGCCGCACGGGGCAAAGCAGCGGCGCTGGCAGGCACTGCCTCGCTGGCCAAAACAGCCGCGCTGGCGACTGTGGAGCACCTCTGCCCGGGAATTTCCTAGTCTGTGGGCAATAAAAACGCGGCGTCCCCTCACCGTCTGCGCTTTCACTGGGAGCTGCAATCCTGAGCTCTTCCTAAACGGCCATCTTGGCCCCAGGTAATTTTCAAAATGTAAGAAGCTATGATTCTTAAACCATCATTAATATGCTTGGCATCATTTATCCCCACCCCTAAAGAACGCAGTGTTTTCTGGTTTACATGCCTTTTATTCACACCTTTTCTCTTTTTCTTCATGGAGCTTTCAATGGCAGAACGTTTCCCAGAGACAAGTGACAAAATAATGCTTTAAATTTGAATGTTAATGAGCTCTTAAACATTACATTAGACCTTCATTAATTTGCTTTGGACATGGTACACTCTTTATTCTTATCTATTGATGATTTCTTCTTTGCATTTTAGGATTATGGGTATTTATAGTAACATACATGGATGATATTGACACTTCACTCACACTCTCCCCATGATAGGAATATGTCTTTTCTATTCCTTTATTCCCATTAATTTTCGCTACTTTAAAATCCGAACTCAGACATGACTTACACAAAAATTGTTCTTGTAATTTGAGCTATTTATAGCTCCATATTTACTACCTTGTTTGACAATGATTGTTTCATTTTCTTTTCTCCAAGACTATTGTGATTCCTTGAAAGCAGGCTGCAGCGTATCACCTGACCTAATCTGACTATAATAAAACGTTTCATTTGTAGTATATTCTGGATGAACAACTTGTAATCTTTGACAATCAGTATTTTCAATTTTTTTTTCAAATGTGCTACTTGGTCTGACTGACAGTACAGTACTTAAGTACCAGGTTATTATTAGTCCAGATTGGCCTAGTTTGCTAGAGTGTATTTTCAAAATACCTCTTAACTCTCCAAGTTCTGAGTAATATTGCAGGCTCAGTATGTGAACTCCTATTTTCCTCTTTAAGTAATAGAGGCACTTCATGTATAAACACACTAATTATTTTCCCTGACTTTGAAATAAATGGATGTAAAAAGGAGGGAAATTGTTATTATAGTGTATTGAAGAACTTTATCTTATTTCATTTCATTTTTGAAAATATAACCTTACAAATAAGAACTTTCTCTGTGTTACCTTACATATGATATTACTTACTTTTCACAATAAGACTCTGGAGCTTTTAATCATATTATCACTATCTTTGAGAAAAATGAACCTGTAGATATAAGTGGTTTGCTCAGAATCACATATTTGATTAAAATTCAGAACTAACTGCTTTTGAAGCTCAGGTTCTTAACTTACATAATTCAGAAAACTCACATGTGTGTGGTCAAGAAAATAGTTACTAGGTGAATTATTATCACTATTACTATTTTATACAAGAGATTAATAGACTAAATACATCAGCGTTATTAGATTAGCAAATGAAAACATTTAGCACCAAGCTAATATTGCATGAGATGTACTTTTACTAAAAATAAACTTGTCTGACATTCAAATCTAACTAGTCTTGCTATATTTTATTTAGCAACCCTAAAAAAATACCAAAGAATAGTTGTGCTCAGAATTTGATGAATATTCATTATTAAATATTGTCAGTGTGTAGGACTTGGCATTATTTGAACAGGCTCTTCTTATTGGTAAACTTACTGAGTCTTCTCAAGTAAGCATGTACAAAATAAAGAGAAAAAAAAGGAATGACGGAAGAAACAAAACAAGGGAAAAGGAAGGAAGAATGAAGAGCCAGAGCAAAGAAGGAGGAAAAAGTGAAAAAAAAAAGAGACAAAACACGGGAAACAGATAAATGAAATAGAGTATCCTTGAAAATAATTAGTAAGGCTAGGCATGGTAGCTCACTCCTGTAGCCAAGATGGAGTATCACTTGAGCCCAGGAGTTCTAGGCTGCAGTGGGCTGTAATCAGGCCACTCCCTTCTAGTCTAGATGACAGTAGACCTGTTACAATAAATAACTAAATAATTAGATGGGTAGATAAATATTTAAAATGCATCCAGTATTTATACTTACAAATAATGTTGTCCCATGATGCCCCCAGATGTCTCACAGATTATAAAACTGAGGAGATTTGGCTCATTCATAAACTATGTCAACACTCATACTTCTTAAATTTCTCCCATTCTCCTTGCCATCGTCGTTTATTATTTCCATTAATGTCTTTTCTTGTTGTACCACAGTTCTGTGTCATTATTTGGATTATCCCATTTTTCCTCTTTCACAGGAGCTTGGGATATGCTTTCCTGTACATTATTTTTTGTATGTCTGGATCTCAACTTGGGATCTTAGAGTGTAGCTTTACACAGTGTCTTTCCAGTAAAGACAAGAGCTGTGTTGAGCAATTTTTAATATACTGACAGCAAAATCATCCCTTTATTCCTTGTGAAAATTACTAGTGCTTTTTTTTGGCGGGGGGGCAGGCTCAAAATGTAATGTATTTTAGAATCCATATTCTAAAATACATTACATACTTTATATCCTGTTAATTTATACCAGAAACTTTTAAATTTAATAATTTATACTGTGGAAAATATTGTTAAAGTTAATATTTATTGGAATGTCTAGCTGCTTAGTTTTATTTTTGAAAAATAATCTTATAAAACATTGTAATCAAATTATAATTGTCTTTTTCGTTCTGAAAAAAATGACAGATTTATTATAAAAGAAGTCATTTATTTTTACTTTATAGTTAGACGTTTAATTATTATAGAGATGCTGCTAGAATCATTTTGAAATCCAGAGCTTTGAACAATAAAATGTTACTTGTATCACTACTTTCTGTGATACAAAGAACAATAAACCTGTGTGACTAGTTTAAGGTTACAATTCTCTAGGAACCCTGTGTTTCTAGGTCCGTCATGTCACACCCCTGGAGCTCTGTTTTTTATGTTTAAGAACTAACACTTTTAAAGTATATGATTCCACATTTTCTTTCCACCTCAATTTTGTGGGTTTTAAAGATAAAATTAATATAGTTTATATTTTTGTTTAATATTAGCAATATAGATGATTTGGGGTCTTACATACATTAATTTTAGCTTTGAATTTACTCAGCATGTCTTGGAATAAGGCAACATAAATTTACTAGACAGTAAAGAAACCTTAAAGAAACTCTTTAAATTTTCTGGTTCTTAGTTTCCTTTGCTTTAAGTGGCTTTGGTTGTGGTGGAGTTAGACATTCATGATCCCTTCTTGAGCCATAAATAAAATAGACAAAATATGTAGTTGCCAAGTCACTTTATTTCGTGATCTATAGATACAGCCATTAAGTACAGGTACAATATGAAAGAAATGATCCACACTGAGATGATGTGGCCACCTTAAATCCAAGGAAACTGCACTTTCAACCATGAAATCTAATAAGCTTGAGGTTCATAAAATAAATGGAGAAAAGCCATGTGTATGAGCAAACTCTCAATTTAGACATGGAAAACTATGGATGCTGCAGCATTTGTACACTGGCCAAACAAAGAAAATCCTTAGGCAGCATCATAAAACTCCCCTAATCCATAAAATGCTACTATTTTATTCTTGCATACAGCAATTTCACTCCTGTTTTTCTGCACATTTTATGACATGGGATTCTTTTATGGTACCATATATATTTAAATTCAGTCTATTTAAAGATTTTTTTTTCTAATCTTTTATCTTTTGAAATTACTGCATCCTGTGAGCTGAGATCACACCTCTGTCCTCCAGCCCGGACAATAACAGTGAAACTCTGAAAAAATTCTGGAATCAGTGTTTCCAAAACAAATCATTCTCTATTATATAAGATGAAGCCTTTCAAAATAAAAGAAAAATGCAGTTTACTTCAACATGAGACGTCATTGTTATGATTGGAATATAGTAATGAGATTGATATTTTAAAATTTACTCATTCAGTACTTTCTATATTTTATTGTTTTATTTCAAGTATACTTTCCTCATTTGCTTCTGGAAGGACTCACACATGTTTCTTTCCATAATAGAGGAAATACTACAAAGAATTCCTTGGTAAACAGTTATTTACCTTCAGGTGGTTTGATCCAGCTCCCTCACCTGTTTCATGTGTACATTCTTGAATCCTATGGTACAATAAACCTCTAAGTCTAAGTAATCAGGTGTCTCACAATTAAAACTCTTGCCATCAGTGATGTTGTGACTTTGACTCTGAAGGCAGCTTTTGTGTTAAATACCAGTTGACTTTAGAAAGCTCATTGAACTATTTTTTGTCTTTTGAATTGATAAAATTTTAATACCATCAATACTTCTCTTCCAAAATTTAATGATCATATAATCAGATAAAGCCGGTGAATATTTTCTGAACCATCACACCCTTTCCAAAGTATTGATTGCCGTCTGCACATGCTGAAATTGTCCTACGAAATTCAATTTATTTTATCAACCTCATAAAAGTCCAGGTCTTAAAAGACCTGGTAGCTGAAGTGGTATTCGAGATCTCTTGTGCTTCAACTACTCTTTCCAAGACAACTATTTACTCTACTTGTCGCTATGGTGACTAGGTATATGTCCACAGCCTCTCACCTTAGCTACGATTAGCATATTTCTCTCTCTATTTTCTAAAACTTGCTTGTCACCACCATGTGGGAAACCCTGTAATATACTTACATATTCATACACATGCATAAACTTGGAAATTTTAATTATCTTAACATCCTATAGGGTAAAACCTAGTAAAAGGGCAGTGAGGCATTAGTATACAAATATTTCTATTTCTTAGGGAGAAAAGTTGGAACAGGTCCATCCTGGCTTCTCAGTGAATCTCTTGCTTGACACCTACTTTCTCCTACTGATGACAAGCTTGATAACTCACCTTTTCTTTGTTCCTTCTGTCTTTTGTTCTGCACTCTTGTTTTCATGGATCACATCGCAATACAAATACCTGACTCCTTTTTTTGGCTCACAATTTTGAAGGCAACTGAGCTAATGTAGGCCCTAGAAAGTATACTCTCATCATGGCATTCTTTAAAAAGTTTGAGCAGAGAAAAATCAGTCATTGTATAATCATGGTTAATCATAAGCTAGATGAGTGAAGCCCTTAGCATTAAGTAGTATTATAATTAAAGTGATATCCTTCATAATAGATTGGGATTTGATGCACGTAGAATGTTGGCTTATGCAGTAGTGGTGCCAGTAGCACTATAAAAATGGTAATTTAACAGACTACAAAGTTCACTGGTTTTTAGCCAGTCAACTAAGTAGTCCTTTAAATTACCATTTTTGAACCGAGAAACTATTTCCATAGCCCTGGAAAGTATACAAATACATGGTGATTATACATATGTGTGTGTGTGTTTTAGTGTGGGCGTGTGTGTGTGCAGGCACAAATATACTTTTTTAAAATTTAAATATAAATTAATCCCATAAGATGAGAGCAACATATGTTAGCATTTCCCTTCCCACGTGTGTGTGTGTGTGTGTGTGTGTGTGTGTGTGTGTTTTCTGTTTTACTAAATTGGAATCATAAGCGATTTTTCAACTTAATCTTCCATGAAATGGAAAATGATAGTAATCTAAAATTTTAAATATAGTAGAACACCAGAAAAAGCAAAAACTAAAGGCAAGATGTCTAAATTTACTGTAAGTATTTAAAATAATATAAGGACTAGATATAATGAATGAGTGTAGTGCAATTTGACATTCACTGGTCTCAAAATTAACCTAATAAAAAATAAAATAATTTGGAAAATAAACCTACAGATTAGAAGTACAAATAAAAAGTTCTATTAGTTTTCTTTGGGTTAGTCAACATCTAAAAAATTATGTTTCATTTTGTATCAAGAAAATTATTAAATTTTCCCTTTGAGCATCCATGATTATTATTTTTGTTTAATCACGCTGTGTAAGTTTCCATGTTAGGGATTGAAACAAAATTCAGAGTAGTAGTTGATATAATTCTCCTTTGTGCTTATGTATCAGGCAGAGGATTACATATAAGACAGCAACAAATACACGATTTTTTTTAACAAATATGGTAAATATGTACCATGTAAATTAATCTTATTAAACTTTTATCTGATTAACTTATGTATCCAAAAAGCCAATAGTTTTGGATTATTATTCTGAACATTCTGGACAAGCATATCACATAAATGAGAGGTTGGCAATGAGACAACGAGAAGATTTGAACTAAAGGTTCCATGACCCTTTAACTATTTGAGTCAAGGTTTTCGCTCACCATGTAAGTGAAAAAAATAGTCTACACAAATATTGAAGACTTATTATAACAAAATTGCATCATAATAATTGCTAGACAGATATTATAAAAGCTTCCTTCTAGGTAGATGTTTTTATCATTATTAATTTTCTGTGAATTTCCTGTATAATTTCTTGCGTATTTATTTATCTCATTCTACTTAATTTCCTGCCTCTACTAAGTTCTTCACAGTTTTTTTTAAAAAACACTGATTTTAATAATAATCTTTCCAAATATTTACTTGGAAGAAACAGTTATTACATTTATTAATTTTATACACTTTCCTTTTCTGGAATATCCACCCCCTTTATCTCCACTGTGTACATTGCTCTCTATGCAATAAACAATCCATGCTTGTAACCAGCCCAGGATGCAAAGAAACTTCATTTAAAAAATTGCATTTTTGCCATCATTTTGTTGCCATTAAGTTAGGGCATCAAGATAAAATGAGCATAGCCTCAAGCAGAGAAAATATTTATAATTGTCTGATAAACATGAAAAAGATCTTCCATTCCATTTTTCAAGCTCTAAATTAGGTTTCAGTTTCTAATCTAATTTAGCATTCTGTTTCCACAAAAATTTTCAAGATAACATTTCAACTCTCAACTTAATCTATCAAACCCTATCTTATCTTTCTAATGAAGACTATATCTATTGAAGAACATCAAAATTGGATAGAGCAGAATAATCTTTTTATTTTGCTACTTGTCTACATGACAGCACTATTCAATAGAGACCTAGTAATTCTACTCAAGCAGTTCATCTACTTGTAATATGAACTAAAACTCATATTCAGGTCATGGCTTCACATAGCTAATCTGGCTGCAGTTTTAGAGTCAGCTTCAAATACATCTATGAAGAATATTATTTTTTCTAAATATTCACTTATTTTCTTTTTATTAAAACTTAACTGATATCTTAATTTAAAATTAATTTGTCAACACCTGTACTGCCTCGATAATATTATTCTTAAATATTTTTATTTTTCTATTATGCACATTTATAAATGTGAAAAAATTTTATTCAATTGTATAATTTTTTTTTAATTGTGGCATTTCACATTGTGCACTACACATTTGTGAATTTCTTTTTGGATGATATTCTCTGTCGTATGAAACATTATTGAGAAATAACTCTTTGCTAAGGATTTTTTGCTTTTGTGTTTTTGTCTCTGCAGCATTCCTAATACAGGTGAGTGGTATTAATCTATGCTAGTTTGAACAAGTAGAGACTCTCTTCTTCATGTCTTTATATTTCTATGCATGTGACACAGACATGAGTAAGAAATGTTGGTCATTCATCACTGCAAAAGTGAGCTTAGCTAACCAGATTGTATCTTCAGAAACTCACCTGCTCTATTTTCTGCTCTATACACAGCAAAACTCCCTGCCTAATCTCCAGAACAAACCTCCAAATTTGCATGTAGCTTTAGTTCTCCTATGTATTTCTAGTAAGATTCAGTTTTGCAGAGTCAAGAACTATGGCGTTTAACCAAGAAACATAAATGATCTGGAATATATTTGTGTTTAAAGTTATAATACAACTAAATTCCATATGTTTTACTATGAAGTAAATGTAAAATTGTGTGTCACAACTTGAAAAAATAATGATATCAGCAAAACAACACCTAAAATGTGGTAAATTTCAGGAACATAATTTTTGAAGACGTTATTAAGATAAGCATCAACTTGACATGATTATATAAATAGTGAATAATTCTATATGTTATAAAAATAGCTTAAAATGAAACAAAATGGAATAAATCTTAAAATTGAACCATTTGAAGTATATATTTCTTAGGTAGTCTAAGAATTATTATTACACTTTTAAAATAAACGGAAGAGTGGGCCAAGCATGGTGGCTCACACCTGTAATCCCAACACTTTGGGAGGCCAAGGCAGGTGGACCATCCTGGCAAACATGGTGAAACCCCATCTCTACTAAAAGTACAAAAATTACCTAGGCATGGTAGCGTGCACCTGTAGTCCCAGCTACTCGGGAGGCTGAGGCAGGAGAATTGCTTATACTGGAAGGCAGAGGTTGCATCGAGCCAAGATTGCTCCACTGCACTCCAGACTGGCAAGAGAGCAAGAGAGACTTGGCAAAAAAAGAAAAAAAAAAAAAAAAGAAAAAAAAAGGGGGTAGTGATGTCATCAAGATGGCAAAACAGGAGGCTGCAGCCCTCGTACCCCCCAGCACAGATGTTGACGTCCACTCACTGGCAAAAATACCTATGTGTGAGCTCTAGAATCTAAAGGAGTGGTTTCAGAATCCCAATGAAGCATAAAATCTCAGAGTGGACATATTGAAAAGAGTAAGAAAACTACTTTTGCCTTATGACGTTACATCTCGCCAAAGGTGACAAAGTTTGGTGTGGAGATAAACACCTTTAGACTACAATTTCTACCATAAGGAAAAGTAAAAGTTAAATGGGTGTCCAGCTTCCCCAGTCTACTGGGGCACTGCCTAGTAGATTCACTTCTGTTTCTCCCTACCCAGAACACTGAGGGGTTTTGCATGGCTGAATCATCTGAGGATAGTTGTTAGGCACAAGGAAAAGAGGTGGGAGTGCACAGCAAAGTCATGTTGTTCTTAACAGCATACTATGAATCCTGCTAATCATCTGGTGAAATCTAGGAATCTCACACATGAACCCCACAGGTTACGCACTTGCAGGTCCCATCCAACTGGCAAGAATTCCCCAGCACCTTATGTGCTCTTTCATGAAGGATGCACTCAAAACTATGTGCTAGACCCTGTTGTTATTCTGTAGACAGGATGTGGATCTCAATAGCTGGTACAGATCTTAACAGTCAGCTCAGTTCTTCTGGTTTGTGATAAGCAAATAACCTTTACCATTGCAGTTCACTAACCTAGGAAAAAATTAATGGTAGGCTTTCAGCACCAGGTCCAGCTTTGGGGGATTGGAAGAAGACAGTGCATAATCCCAATATTTTCATGCTAAAAGAATATGAGAGTAAAGTGGAAAATTTATGTAAAAGATCTGACAGAACCTCAGAATCTTTATGTGGGCTCACTGGTGTATATATTTCTCTCCTAAAGTTGTCAGTAAAGACTGGTGATGACTGTTTCATCAGATCTAAAAAGACACTGCAGGGTTTCAGAGAACGTAAAAAGTCAAGACAATGTGCCACTACTGAAGGAACAAACTAAAGCAGGGATATGGATAGAGCTGGAGGCCACTATCCTAGCAAACTAGCACAGGAACAGAAAATCAAATACTGCATGTTCTTACTTATAAGTGGGAGCTGAATGATGGAAACACATGAACACATAGAGGGGAACAACAGGCATAGGGCCTTCTTGAGAGTGGAGGATGGGAGAAGGGAGAGGATTAGGAAAAATAACTAATAAGTACTAGAATTAATACCTGGGTGATGAACTAATCTGTACAACAAACCCCCATGACACGTTTACCTTTATGTAACAAATCTGCAGTTGTACCCCTGAACTTGAGTAAAAGTTTTAAAAAGACCAAAAACATAGAGCTCATGTCTAACACAAAAGAAATACAAATTTGTAAATTTCCTAATAAAAAATTCAAAATAATTTTCTTCAAGTGGATCAGTGAGCTTCTAAGGAAGACAGATAATCTATTAAAATACATTTTTAAAAATAGGCGAACATAATAAAATGTTCAACATAAAGCGAGAAAGCAAAACAAATCCTGGAAGTGAAGAACAAGAATGTCTGGAATTTTTTTTTTTTAATCAAGAAAAAATTTTAACAGCAAACTTGACCAAGCAGAAAAAGGATCAGCAAAGATGAAGATAGATTATTTGAAACTATTCAATCAGAGGAACAACAATAGAAAGAATAAAAAAGAGTGAAGAACACTTTATGGGACACGATCAAACAAACGAATATACGCATAATGGGAATCTCAGTAGCATCAGAGAGAGAGAAAAAGACAAATCTTATAATGAAATAATTACATAAAATTTACCAATATAGAGGGAAATAAACACCCAGACACCACAAGCTTAAAGAATTCCATATATATTGAACATAAAAAGCTTAACTTTCATTTAGTGTGATTATGAAGCATGTTATAATCAAAGTTCAATGTTATTTTAAGCCATGTTATAATCAATATATCAAAAGTCAAAGACAGATAATTTTGAAAGACACAAGACAAAAGAAACTGATTGCATAAAAGGAAACCTCCATAGTGTTACCAGATTTATCAGCAGAAGCCCTGTAGGTCAGGAGAAAGTGAGATGTTACATTAAAAATGCCAAAACTGAAAAACTGCCAACAGAGAATAATATACAAACCAAATGTTCTTCAGAATGAAGAAAAGATACTTTCCCAGACAAATAAATACAGAAGTTCATCAATTCTAGACTTGCCTTACAAGAAATTCTCCAAGAACTTTAAGTTGAAACAAAAGGAATCTAATTAGCAATGTAAAAACTATTAAGTTATAAAACTCACTGATAAAGGTATATATGTAGTCAAATTCAAAATATTGTAATACTGTAATGGTGGTGCATAAATCAATTTAGCATAAAAAGCATATTTAAGTATAACTACAAAAACTTGTTACTGAATATACACTATATAAAAGATGTAAATTGTGATATCAACAACAAAATGTGTTGGGGGAGAAATAAAAGTACAGAGTTTCTCTGTGAAATGACGTTATTAGTTTAAAATATACTATTATAAGATACTTTATGTAGTCTCATAGTAATCAAAAACCATAAACTTAAAGTGTATAACCAAAAGATAAATGTATTAAAGCATATCACTACAGAAAATCATCAAATCACAAAGAATTAGACCACAAGAGAGAAGAAAGGAACAAATAACTTACAAAACGCTTAGAAAACATTTAGTAAATTGACAATAGTAAGTTATTACCTGTCAATAATTGCTATAAATATAAATCAAATAAATTAGTCAAAAGACACAGAGTGGCTCAATGAATAATAATTTATGTTTATATACTCCCTACAGGAAACTGATTTTAGATTTAAGGACACACACAGTCTGAAATTGAAGAGATAAGAAAAAGATATTCCATGCCAATGGTAACCAAGGAAGAACAGTGGTATCTATATTTACAGAAGATGAAATAGACTTTAAGTAAAAAATCATCCGAAGATATAAGGAAGATTATAAAATAATAAAAAGGTCAATTGATCAAGAGTATACAACAATTATAAATATATGCATCCAATATTACAGCACTCAAAAAAACAAAGTAAACTGGGCCGGGCACAGT
Organism: Sapajus apella; assembly: GCF_009761245.1. Taxonomy (NCBI): domain Eukaryota; kingdom Metazoa; phylum Chordata; class Mammalia; order Primates; family Cebidae; genus Sapajus; species Sapajus apella. Next base: position 2,623,251 of record NW_022436965.1, read on the forward strand.
GGCTCACACCTATAATCCCAGCAGTTTGGGAGGCCAATGTGGGTGGATCATTTGAGGTCAGGAGTTCAAGACCAGCCTGGTAAACATGGTAAATCCCCATCTCTACTAGATGGATAGGTAGACAGACAGACAGACAGACAGACAGATAAATGAGAGCCAGCGTGGTGGTGCACACCTGTAATTCCATCTATTTGGGAGGCTGAGGCATGAACATTGCTTGAACCCAGGAGGTGGAGGCTGTAGTGAGCTGAGATGGTGTCACTGCACTCCAGCCTGGGTGACAGTGAGCAGAGTGAGAATCTGTCTCAATAAATAAATAAATAATAAAATAAAAAATAAAGCAAGTATGAACAGAAACAAAGAGTAATAGTCAGCAATACAACAGTCAATAGATTATCCAGACAGAATGTCAATAAGAAGACATTACAGTTAAAAACACTGCTGACCAACTGGGCCTAGCAGACACACAGAATGTGCTATCTAAATGCAGCAGAGTATACCACATACTTCTGAAGAGTAAAAGAACATTCTCTGGGCATAGTGTATATGAGGTCACAAAACAAGACATAACAATTTAAGAAGATTAAAATTGCATCAAGCATTTTTTTTCTGATTACAGAGATAGAAAATTAGAACTCAATAATGGTCAAAAACTTTAAAAATTCTAAATGTGGAAATTAACACATTTTTATACAATCAGTGGGTCAAATACATTAAAAGGAAAATCAAATTATGTCTTGAGACAAACAAAAATGAAAATGCAACATACTGAAACTCACAAAATCCAGCAAAAGTAATCCTAAGAGACAAGTTCATAATTATAGAAGCATGCATTAAAGAAAATGGGAGGATCTCAAAGACTTAACTTCACATCAACAGGAACTAGAATAAGGAGAGTAAGCCCCAAATTAACAGAAGAAATAATAGTAAATAGAGGAGAGAATAATGAAGTAAATAACAGAAATCAATATAAAAATTAACAAAATTGGAGTTTTTTAAAAAAGATAAAATTGACAAAACTTTAGTCAAGAAAATAAATGAACAGGAATCAAAAGAAAATTACAAATAAAAAGTGTCAAAATTGACATGACAAAAATACAAAGGATTATAAAAGAATTCTATGGACAATTATACACCAAAAAGCTTAATAACTCAAAAAATACTATAAGTTCTAGAAACACAAAATCTATATTTGCATCATAAAGAAACAGAAAATCAGAACAGATTTGTTATGAATAACAAAATTAATGCATAATTTAAAAAACTCTCCAAAATGGAGAATAGTGCAGGCTAAGATAAACGTAATAATGAATTATATAAATATTTAAATAAGAATACCAATTCTAATAATCTTCCCCCCCCCAAAAAAAAAAGTGAGGAGCACTTCCAAACTAATTTTATGAGGCCAATATTAACCTGCTATAAAAGCCAGACAGGGACATTATAAGAAAATAAAATTACAGGTCAAGATTTCTGATGAATATTGATGCAAACATTCCCAACAAAATACTAGCAAAATGAATTCAGTAGTACATTGAAATGATTATACCCTGTGATCAATTTGGATTTAGCCAAGGAATGCAAGGATGGTTAAACATATGCTAATCAATATATGTGATACACTATATTAGGAGAATAAAGAAAAACATCAATCACCTCACTAAAGACAGAAAAATTATTTGACAAAATTTAACATAAAGCATAAGACATGGAGATCAAAAAGTATTTTACTGTAAGCTCACATTTATAAAATATGAAGGAAAAATACATTAAAAAGAAATGGTAATAAAAGTGAAGGTATCCTTGCAAGCTTATTCTCAATGATACTTACTTTTTAAATTCACATTGGTGCAATTCAACCTTTAAAAATTAATCTTTGCCTTATCTTAGATAGCATTTTAAAGCATTAAGGAAATTAATGTTTAATGTACCTTTTTAAGATTTGTTTCAAGTAATCTGACCAACTCTACTCCTCAAAAGTCTACTGTGTTAACAATGGAGACTTTATTAGGGACTCTAGAATCAATCCGTCTAACAGGTTCCAGAGCTTGCCTTGAATCATTCAGAAGGAATTCACAAATCCTAGGTTACTATCTCAGGTGAATATTCTAGGTCATACTTAAAGACATTCTGGCACTGCTTATACTCTGATCCTAGAAATTGAGTTTAGGCCTTTTTTTGTTGACAGTCCTTTAGTTATAGAAGAGAATATCTTATTTATTTTCCTACTTTAAAAATCTCCTCAGGACCCTGTTTTACCTGAACTATATTTCTAAGTATTGACTGAACTCTGAACTAATGACATCTGACTTAAGTCCTCCAACCTGAAAAATGTCCCTAATGTGGAACCTGAGCTTGTCTGTTTGTTGCTGTATCCTCTGTTGTGCTGTAGCAAGGACCATAGCCCATCTTTCTCTCTGACAGACATATATTTAACGCTTCCTATGCCTTCTTCCTATCTATACAGGGTAAAACCCTTCTATCACCATGCCCTCTAGAAACCATCATGTACTCCCAGACAATGCGGTATCTGTGCCTGCTTGAATTTTCTGTTTGTCATGTCTGCTGTTTGTTGTTCTAAAGTTTGCAATCATGAGTAAGCTCCCAAGGGGACTTTTTACAGTGACTGACCCAAAGGAACTTAATGTACATTTTATGTATGCATCTACGTATATTAAAAGGGTAGGAATATTATGAGGGGGACAATAATGTAAATCATGAATAACCCCAAAAAGTCTTATATTAAGTGTTACAAAAGAGACAACATTTTATGGGTGTTTGAAGGAAGAAGTCATATCTAACTAAGGGAAGGCATGATGACAGAATATTCCAGGTAGAAATTTCATAACTAGCTCATAAAAATCTGTACCTGTAGAGTGGATTTTAGAATTTTCTTTGCTAATATTGGTAAATTTAAAGCCAGAGTAACTGTGCCTGGATCTCTGCTCTGTGTGATCTTTTACAAGTAGTAACACTGCTTTGCTTGATTTTCCTCATCAAAAAAAAGGGGATTTATCACCGAGTGTTAGATCAAATTAGTTACTATAATAATTACCATTTTAACAAAGTTAAACCTTTCCTGGCACTAAGGAGTATTAGTAATTACTACTGTCATCACCAGGAATATCATTTTTGTTGTCATCATCATCTTATTAAAAGAAATGGTAAAAATAAGACAATTGGAGGCAAGCAGTATGACACGTACTTGATAGAATGAATGTATTAATGATTATGTTATTAATAATTTTAGGTTGCTTTAAAAAATTAAATTGGGTTTGAAAACAGATACAGAAGATTAAAAATGGTATAATATAGTATATTTTAAAAATTCTCATTAGCAATTATAAAATTAATGCCAAATTTCCTGTGCCCCATTAATGCATTAATTTTTCTTGCTGTTTGTTATAAATAAAGAGGCAGACATATGACTGAGGGACATGAATAGTTCAAAGTGTTTGGCTATGTTTTGCCATGATTAACCTCAACATTTATTTGGTGTAATCAAATATAAATATTGAGTTTTGCAATTGAAGTGGAATGATCTGCTGAGAATTTAATTTTCAGTCTATTTGTGATGAACACATTAGTAATTTCATCCATAGGTTTTCTGTTAAAAAAAAAAAAGTTCACAGGAAGCCAAAAATGAAAAATTGGATAACCATGAGTATTTTGAAGAAAAATAAGAAATTAATTGTTTGAATGTAATTTAAATATCTGATCAAGGAACTAAAATGATAAGAACTACAGTTAACAAAGTTTATATTGACCTAAGTAAATTTCGCTTTTTGACATTTTTGGTAAACATTTGTGGTCTTAGATAATAAGACCACATCTTTAAAATGGATGTTAATTACTCCACTTACTGTGTAAGTGGAGTCCTTAGAATACCTTAAGACATATTAAGCAAAAGGGTATACTAATGCATTTGTGCTTCTATAACAAATACCTGAGACTGGGTAATTTACAAAGAACAGATTTTTTATCATACTTATGGAGGCTGGGAGTCCAAGACCAAGGCACTGGAAGCTTTGGTGTCTGGTGAGGGGACAGACTCCACCACCTTGTTGCTGCACCCTCACATGGCAGAAGGTGGAAAGGAAATAGGGCCTACCTAGTTTACACTAGTCCTTTTATAAAGCCACTAATCTAACTTACGATGGTGGAGCCTGCATGGCCTAATCATCTCCTAAAGGCCCCATCTCTTAACACTGTTTCACTGGGGATTCAGGTTTAGCCTGAATTTTGGAGGGGACACAAATATCCAAACCACAGCAGAAAATAACAGACGAAACTTCCACAGAGTCATATAGTATATTTCTAACTCCTGCAAAACTTTATGTATATTTCTCATTAATTATTTTTTACTTTAGTCCATTCTCTACACTTTAGATTGATTTATATGTCCCTTGGGTAAAGACTCTTATCTCTTTGCCTTTTTCATAACAGCAGTGCCCTGGACAGATTTGACCTAACCTCAAATTTAAAAGTGCATCTACTTTACAATACCCAATCTCATATGTATTATTAAAATAATATATGCTACAAGTTTGGGTTATTTTAATAGATAAAACTAGAACTCTCAGAAAAACAAAAAGCAAGAAAAGCTTACTGGTTACTGAGCAATTATAATTATGCCCAGTTATTGAGCAACATATATTAACTTTTGTCTTATTTAATCATCACAGCAGTAATTAACATCCATTTTAAAGATGTGAAAATCCAGTCTTAGATATAATATATTGTCCAAGCTTACATATCTAGAAATTTTACTGAAATTTTTTTGAATGAAAAGCTTAGTTAGTCCTAAACAACTAATACACTGGCTTAGTAATGCTTTTGATTTAGAGAAAAAATATTTAGATTAGCAGTTATACATTAATATTAAAAATCAGTGAGAAAGATTCTACCTGTTGATAGCAAGTAGATTCAGAAAATAGTATATACAGAATTCCCCAAAGAAGTGAGGTTTTCTAATTTAATAAGGATATAAATAATATTTTTCTATTCTAATAGACTACTTACAGGCCAAACATACACACAATATGAAATAAATATTAGTATATTTAAGTATAATTTATTAATCCAATTTTAAGAATGTTGAGTAAATTTCAAACTATCTTGCAACATTATTGTTTAAATATTATTTTGCTGACATGTGTTTACTTTTATTATAGTTGAATGTCATTGGGAAATTTTGAAAATAGTGAATAAAGTTAAAGGAAAATAAACTTTTAAGAATGGGGGTTTGAAATTTGTTATTGCCTTAGAAAATTTTGTTTTATTAAATCTGACACATGAAAGAGCATTACTATAAACTGTAGGGTAAAATATACCAGCGATGTTAATATTTTATATTGGGGAATACAAGCTCTTTCGTCTACTATCTCTCAATTCATCTTAAATGACATGGAAAAAGGACTGTCAACTCCTTTCTTAAAACTACTTAGAATACTATCAGTGGTGACTTTCCTAATTTGGATTATTTTGTTTTATAAAATCTACAGTTATATCATATTGCACCATTGCAAAATTAAGTTTCTAACAACATTCTTTAGGTATGATTTATATAACATTCAGTTTACCCATTATACATAAATATATGATTTATAGTAAATGTATAGTTTTGTGTATTTTTTACCAAAACGCAGTTTTAGAGTATTCTCATCTTGCCTAAATTGTTCCCTGAACTTCTTTGAAGTTAATACCTACTCCCACACTGAGCCCTAGGCAACCAGTGAACTCTTGCCTTCACAAATTTGCCTTTTCTGGACATTTTATATGAATGGAATCATAAAATATTCAATCTGTTGAGTCTGGTGTCTTTCATTTAGCATAATGCTTTGAAGGCACACTATGTTGTAGCATATATCAGTAGTGCATTCCTCTTATTTCTGAATAGTATTCTGTAGTACATACCATATAGTAGTTATCAATTTACCAGATGAATGAATAATTTTATACTTTCAACCTATTGTCTTTTATAAATAATGCTGCTATGAATAAACATATACTACATATATATACATATTTTTCTAAGTAAGTATAATATATATGTTACATTTTTAGTTTATTTTTCTAAGTAAGATTTCTAGATGTGGAATGTCTGGGTCATATGATTTATTTTTAACTGTTTAAGTAGCTGTGAAACTTTTTCAAAAGACTACCATTTTGTATCTCACCCAGTAAAAGGTTTTTGGTTTTGCTTTCCTATGAGAGCCAAAGCTTTTTCTCCCTTTGTAGTCATTCTAGTGGGTGCAAAGTGGTATTTCACTGTGGTTTCAATGCACATTTCAAATACGAAAAATAATGTGTTGTATATCTTGTCATATGACTATCACTAATATACCTTCTTCAGTAAAATGTCTCTGCAAATTTGTGCTCAAATTTTATTTGACTTTTAATCTATCAGCTCTTGTTCTTTATAAATTCTGGACACAAATCCTTTATCACACATAATTCACAGTTAATTTTTCTTATTCTGCCACTTGCCCTTTGATTTTCTTAATGCTATTTTTTGCCATGGAAACATTTTTAACTTGATAAGTTCCAATTATCTCTTCTTTAAAAAAATAGATCATGCACTTGGTATTGTATTTAAAAAAAAAACTTTGTCTATCCCTAAATTAAAAAAAAAAATTCTTAACGTTTTCTTTCGGAAATTTTATACCTTTAACTATTATACATCAATCTATGATCCATTTTAGATGCCTTCATGCATGGTTTGAATTAAAACTACTATTTCATTTATTTGCTTTTAGATATCCAGTTGTCTAAAAACTACTCGTTGTAAAGACTTATTCTTGACCTGTTGGATTATCTTGTAACTTTGTCAAACTCAATTGACCATAAATGTTAAGAATTATTTCTGGACTCAATTCTCTCACATCTTGACATCAGTACCACACTCTCAATTGCTACAGGTTTATAGTAAATTGTACAGTACAGAAATATAAGTCCTCTTGCACTCTTCTTTTGAAAAATTGTTTTGTCTGTTGTGGGTTCTTTGCATACCCCTATAAACTTTAGTGTCATCAAGTAAGTTTATAGTAAAGAAAGTAGGCTAGATATTTGATCTGTTGGAATTTGATCAGTTTGGGAGAATTGACATTTGCATTTATGCAAATTTTCAGTGTCCCCAAATGTTTTCAGTGTACATCTCCTACATATTTTTGCTAAGTGCTTTTCTAAATAATTATTATTATTTATATTATTTTATTCTGTTCTTTTTGCTGGTGTTATAAATTGATGAATTTTCTCTTAATTTCATTTTTAGATTTTTGGTTTTAGTTTATTTAAAATGCAATTTCCTTTTGTATATTGATCTAGTATCCTTTGACTTTCCTAAAGTCATTTATTGCTTCTAGTATTTTTCCTTTTGTAAATTCCTTGGGGTATCATTTCTGGAAATACTAATAGTTTTTCTTCCTTGTTTCAACATAAGTGTTTTAACTTATTCTTAAACATCACGTAGAACGTTCTGTACAATATTGACTAAAATGCTAAAAGTGGACACCTTACATTATCCCCAATTTTAAGGGAAAATAAATTGGTCTTTCATCATTAAGCATGATGTATGTTTTTCTACACACATTTTGTCAGGTTGAAGAATATCCCTTTTATTAGTAGTTTGTTGAGAAGTTTTATTGTCAATGGCTTTTGGATTTTGACAAATTCTTTTTATGCATCTATTGCGCTAACCATTCACAAGATCTTTTAGCAAATAGAATTCCTTAATTAATTCTGTAAGACCAGTATTACCCCCAGTATCAAAGCCATAAAAATATATAAATATTCACAAGATCTTTTGGCAAATAGAATTCCATACACACACACACACACACACACACACACATACATATACATATATATATGCATGCTGAAATAAAACATCAATGATACCACCTAAGACTTGGCTTTTCTTTGTAGAAAGTTTTGTTGTTGTTGTTTTTGAGAAAGTGTCTCAATTATTTCACCCAGACTGGGGTACAGTGGCAAGATCATAGCTTACTGCAGCCTTGAACACTTAGGCTCCAACCAGACTCCCGCCACCCACTTCTGAGTAGCTATGACTACAGGTGCATGTGATCACATCTGGCTTAATTTTACTTTCTGTAGAGATGGGACTTGCTATGTTGTCCAGGCTGGTCTCTAAACATCTGGCCTCAGGCAATCCTCTCACCTCAGCCTCCAAAAATGTTGTGTGTCAGGCATATGCCACTGCATCCAGCTTCTTTTTATTTTTTTTAAATTAAAAATTCAATCTTCTTACTTAGTTCTGTCTTGATTTTCTGTTTGTTTTGGGATCATTATTGGTGACTTGTGCCTTTAGAACATTTCGTTCTCTTTAAATCCTTAAATTTATTCATTATTATTGCTATTAATATTTTATTGTTGTTTAGCTATTTTATACTTTCTCACACATCTTTTAATTTCTGCAGTGTCAGTAGTGAGATCTCCTTTGTCATTTCTGATTTTAGTGGTATACAGTTTCTTCTATTCTTTCCTACTTTTTTTTTTTTTTTTGCCAGAGACTGTCATTTTTTATCTTTTTAAGTGGCAAACGTTGATTTGTGCATTTTTTGGTTGATATAATGCACTTCCATTATTTTGCTTATTTTAAAGTTTGCTTTCTTCCTAGTTTTTTAAGGCAGAAACTTTAAATGTGCAATTTAAAACAAAATTTGAATATTTTTGGAACAGTAAACAGAGTTAATGAAATCAATCCAAGAATATTTAGACAAAATATTTACAAGGAATGATTGACTGTATTCTCAAAGAAATAATTGAGTGTTACATCTTATAATAAAGGGATAAACATAATTGAGAGAAAAATACCTTGATATATAATATGTAACAGTCCATGAACATAAAATATAATGTAAAAAGAGTATATCATGTGTATTCCAAGAATATACAAAGATAAAGATAGTAAGTCTGGGAGGCAACCTAGAGATCTGTCATTTTTGTTTGTTTTTGTTTTGTTTTGATTGCATAGGTAAAATGATGTCTATAACCCATTAAATACTACTAGCCTAGAACATGCTAGATTAAAATTCAAAAAGTGAGGCAGTAACCAAGACCATTTAAAAAATAATAACTGAAATTAGGACTAATAATACTATTCTCTTATTTTCTGTTATTGTTAGACAATGCAAAGCATACCATAGCAATGACTTGAACAAATATACTATAACATCACATAAACGTATTATATAAACTAATTAGTATTTTTCCTGAAGTTAAAGTAATATTATGGATAAGGAGGGGACAGACAAATATTGAGGGACTTCCCATAAATTATACAGCATTTGAGATTTTTATACTAGAATTTATATTAATAGCAATTTATACAGTTATAATATGGAGATGGCTGAGATTGTATTATTAGACAACTCTGATTTGATTAGAGTCATCTGTGAGGAAATTTGTTCTCCAGAATATTGTGGAAAGTAATAGAGGAATCAGCCAGGAAGTAATGGAGCATAACAGCTGGGTATGGTCAAAGAGAGGAAAGAATCGAAGATAATCCTGCTAAAACTACTGTGGTCCCAATGTAATTGCAGTTACACATGAAGCAATATCCATTGAGGAAAAACATCAGAGGCCTCACAATGCATTGGGAAAATGAACTTCACTAGAAGAACCCAGCCAGGAAACAACAAGTGAACAAGCTGATAATAATACCAAGACCCATGTTGGGAGTGCGTAGAGAACAATATTCAGATTTGCTAAAATATATTTTCTAAGATATTCAGCTTTTATCAAAAATTACAAGACATGCAAAAAATGGAAAAAGAAAGTTTGGCCTATATGACGGATAAAAACATCAGGCAATAGAAACTGCCTATGAGAGAAACTGCATATTGAATTTAGAAGATAAAGACATCAGTGTAGCCATTGTTAACACAAAGAGCCAAAAAACCACAGTTAAAGAAAGGTATAATGAAAATGTATTATCAAATTCAGAAGATCAATAAAGATAAATTTCAAAAAAGACTAAGTAGAAATTCTGAAGTTGAAAAATAGAATAATTAATGAAAATTTACTAGGGGACTTCATGAATAGATTTAAACTGGCAGAAGAAAGAATTCATGAACTGGAAGATAGATTGATATCGATTACACAATCTAAAGAACACAGAAAAAAAGAATGAAGATAAATGAACAAAAGCTCAGAGAAATGTGGACACCATAAAGTGTACCAACATGCATAATAAGAATAGCAGGAGAGAAGAGAAAGAAAGGAAGAAACACAAATAGACACATCACAGTAAAAATGCTGAAAGCCAAAGTTAAGAAGTAGAACTTAAAAGAAGCATGAGTAAAATGACCAATCTCAAAGGAAGACACCTAAGATTAACAGCTAGCTTTCATCAGAAACAAAGAACACAATGCAGAAGAATAACACATTTAAAATGTTCAAAGGGGTTAAAAAAAAAAAAGACTCAACAAAGAACTCTGTATTCAGAAAAGCTTCTTTAAAAGAAAAAGAAAAGATGAATTAAAGGCATTCCCAGAAAAACAAAAACTGAAAGAATAAATGGGTTTTGTTGCTGCATGCTGACTTTACAGGAAATACTAAATGTAGTTCTTCAGGCTGAAATTAAGTGACTCTATAATAGAATTTTAATTCATACAAGGAAACAAAAAGAAATAGTAAAATATAATTGCAGAAGACAGAATAAATGCATTTTTTCTTCTTTTAACTGATTAAAGTGCAATTATTGTGTAGAATAATATTTATATGATATAATGTTGAGAACATAACATGGAATTGTAACATATAGAAATGTAATATATTACACAATAACAACACAAAAATTGGATTGGAGCAAAGCTGTATTGGGGTAAAGTAACTAATAGTCATGTTAACTTGAACTCTAGAAACAAATGAAAAGAGCCCAGAATGTTAAGATTACCATAACAAGAGCTGTCAATATATACTTTCTTTCTTAAATTCTAACCTTTATAAAATTACAGAAAGTAAGGACTGTGACATTGTATTGTTGGATTTGTAATATTTAAATTTGTGATAACGTGCATAGAATGAGTACCACTGCTGTACTCTAGCTTGATGACAGAGCAAGACCCTGTCTCACAAAAAAGGCCTAATTTAAAAATCCGTTATTTTTATACAAAGGAAAATGTGCCGCTGAGCCTAATGTACTCGCCCCTCAGATCAGTTAGCTTGTATGACTTCCTGAACATCTTCCCTTGTCTCCTCAGATAGTACCTATTTATCAAGAGAAAACTGTACTGAAACCTAACTTGCTAAATAAACTGTATGTTCTAAATTGTGATTTTTTTAAAGTCCTGATATACCAGAAGTATTTCAACTCCGGAGACCCTCAAATACCATATCCTCAGGTCCTTAGTGTTTCACAGCTGAGACAATTCTTAAGAACAAATTTTCAAGTGCTGGTGATAAGTGGCTTAGATAATTAGCATGTTTCACAGAGCCAGTAGTCTCAACTGCTCACCACAAATATATCTATTTTTTCAACATCTTAAGGCAAGAATTTTTCTCTGCTGGGTTCCCTATAAAGTCAGTCTCCTTCAATTGAGCTATAGAAATACTAGTTCTATGGTTTTTTTGCTTCTCACCCTGAGCAGAACCTCTGTGCTACTGCACCATAGTTGGGGGAAGGTAAGGCCAATTATTAGTCCTGGAGGTATGACAGGAACTGTGGGCAAGCCCATAGCCTCCATAATCTCAGCTTTGACCTCTGAGTCTGGACCATCTATCACAGAAGAGGGAACCGGAAGGTTGGTAATTGGAGCCCCTATATTTTCAGCCCAACACACCTGGGTTATAGAGTCAGGCTTATCAGTGAAAGCTGGGTGAGGGAAGGAAGCCAGTCTTCTAGCTGTGCCCTCCTGGAATACAGCTTTCACAATACCGATTCTTGCAGGTCGGTGAAAGATACCATTGGCCTGCAGTTCATAGTATGGAATTATAGTCCTATGGCTGAGATTGGGGGAAAGCGACACCCTGTTTTCATGGCAACGTTCACTTGTGGTAGAACTTCGGTAGCACAAGAAGCTGGACAGAGGGAAATGAGAACTTGTCAGGCTCAAATTTCATAGACTGCCGCTGTTCTTACCAAGATTTAGTAGATTTTCTTGGGGGAAAAAAATGCTTTTTAACTTGCTCTCTGCCCCAGTCACTTGGAAATGATGTTGCTTTATAGTTTTTTTCCACTAAATGGTCGTGTTGGACAGGTGAGCTCCTCACCCAGTCGATCTTGACGTTCTGCTAGGCTTTCTTTCCTTAATATTGGCAGTTGGTGTTTCTCTCTTTCCCTTCTCTCTCTCTCTCCAGTTTTGTGTGTGTGTGTGTGTGTGTGTTTAGGGAGTTGTCAGTTTTACTATTTTCACAATACAAATTATATTTCCTTTTTGCCATTTTCCTATTATTTTGTATTTTTGCTTATTTCCAATTTCAAAGTTAATACTTTTATTTACAGTTAAAATTTGCTGGTGCTTTTAAAACATCATTAGTTTGAATATATTGGGGTGTTTTGATTTTGTTTGCTATTGATTTCCAATTTAATAGCATTTGAGCAAAAATGTATGTATGTATCCTATCCACTGGATTTTATTTTTGATATGTTTTATAAGTTAGGATATAGACTATCTTGGTAGAAGTTCCATGTTCACTTGAAAATAAGGTATATCATGAATTTATTTTTTAAGAGTGTTTGAAAAATGTAACCTAGGACATGTATCCATTGATAACATTGTCAAAAGTTTCTATAATCTTACAGTTTGCTTCATCAGTTCTTACAAAGGAATGCTAAAATTTCGAACTGTAATTTTAACTTTCACTTTTTCTCCCTTTGGTTGTGTAAATTGTGTTTCATAAAAAATTTATCTTTGCCTTTTGTTTCATAAATACATTTAAAATTGTTTAGTCATATTAATGAAATTGCCATGACTTTCAATATAAAATGCCCTCTATTTTATTAATGAAATCTCTTATCTATTTAGTTCCTTTTTTTAAATAACACAGCACATCAATTTTCATGGTGCATCTTTTCAATTACTTTGCATCTTTATATTTAAATTGGATTTTAATAAACAGTTTTATAAATATATGGGTTTTGCTTTTAAGAAAATATTTTTAGCTAGTCTGATAACCTCTACCTTTTACTTAGGGTAGATATGCTATTTATATCTAACATAATTATTAATGTGGTTTAGTTTAACTGTGCCATTTTATGTCTTTTCTGTTTTTCCATAAATTATAATCCTTTTTTTTTTTTTGCCCATTTTGGAGAAAGGCAATATCTGTATGGTGGGTGTGGGTGTGGGGGTGTGTGTGTGTGTGAATGTATGTGTGTGTGTTTGGCACCTAGATAAGGATTCTAAATCATTCAATTGAGGTAGAGATTAAGCTTGAAGTGGCTTAGTTGCAGATTTTAAAAACTCAGTTCACCTTTGATTTGTCTTTTTTTCTTTGCAATGGCCCTCTTAATCTTTTGATGAGGTCATTGGCAATTTATTTCTGTGCCCTTAATATCTTGAACATAATTGTACTCTTTGGAGATTTTTGTCACAGCTCTTTATCTTTTTTTTTAATCTCAGGTTTCATTCTTATAATTTCAGAACTAGAAAATATCTTGCAATGGAGGCCAGCTGCATCTTTCAGAGAGGTGCATTCTTTCTGCTCATGAGGAAATTTCTTTAAATATTACATGTAGAAAAATAAACTATTGACATATGAAATATTGTTTATATTACTCCTAGAAAAATTACATTATTTTATTAAAATGTTTCTCCTGAACACCACTATATTATTATAGATTTCACTTTTATTCTTATTAATTGCTCATTTGGAAGTGTTTAGGTTTACTTACTATCTTGAGACCATTGCACAATCTTCAAAACATAAACTAAATTTCAGCAAGGCTCAGAATAGATCTGCTTTTAAACTAGCCAGATTTACCTCATAGAATTGTTATTTTGCCTCCAATTTTAGCTTTTATTCTAGTCTGTTTCACTGTTTTTTCAGTAATGCAATTTAAAATATGTTTAGACTTCTAAAAAATTGATTTACGGAGGAGTTGGTCAAGGTATCTAATTTGCCTGGTATAATTTCCTGTTAGAAAAAGGCACTTTATATTGCTTCTCTTAATCAACTTTCTAATACCATCTTTTTCTAATTTGAATGCTCATAATTAATGCAATTTTCAAACAGTGAACTGATGAATGACCAGCAGCATCTGGCTTATTACCAACTCTACTCCTAAATCATATTTTGTCTGCTAGATTGTCTTTCTCTAAGTGATTGTTTCATTTGACTGACAGAACAAACAATGGCAGGAGAAATAGAAATCTTCCCACCTATTGGACAGAATATTGGTTACATGCTGAGAGAGCTACAGACTAGATAAACTTAAGTAAGGTAAAAAAGAAAAAAATAGCTAAATTAAAGTTACCAAAACCTCAGCAAGGGAAACAGAACAAATATCAGTAAAAAATTCACAGAAATTCAACCCTTGGGCTTTCACAGTATAATATAATAAAAAGAGAGCTAATTAAAAAAATCTTTTCATGTTTGGAAACAATATTTTATTAGGGATTTTCCTTTATAAATGTTTATTTTAACAATTTTGAGATTATATATAGTGTAGAAGATTTGCATAATTTAATTACTTTAATACTATAATTATACATAACATTTTATTTTTCATTGGGATTTTTTTCAGTTCTTCATTTAATGTGTGGTATAAATAAACCTAACACATACAGCACGTTTTTCAATATTTCTTTTATCAAAAATAACATTTTTTCACATACAATTTTCTACATAAATATAAAATATAAATACATAAATTGTATTTTTGATGTTCGTGTAATTTATAGCATTTACTTGTTGACAATGTCATCAGGAGGAGCAGTGAGGCTATTCCGATAGATGTAACAACATTTAAAATCCTACTAGACACTTAAAATGTATAATTGTTAATTGATGTTTAAATACCCCTCTATACTTAAAATATTATGTTTTTCAAATATTCAATGGGAAATATTGGATGAATCAATTAAATACATCTCCATGTTTAGCACACTGTAAATTTTGAAAAATAAATATATAATAAAGGAAACAGCTAAACTTAAATTATACTCTTCATCCATTCTGATAGTAATCTAATGTAGGTAGTATACTCAATTTAGCTTTTACTTATTCAGACAAGAGAAATATGTTGATAATATGTAAACCGTTTAGTAGTCATCACGGTGAAGTATCCATTGCAAATTGTTCCATTGGCATTTGGGAAAAAGTACCATAATACATATCTATTTGTTTTTCACTTAAAGTTTTTAATTCCTATTTTTAAAAATTTTTATTATGTGCACAATAGTGTAGATAAATATATGAATAAGATTTATTTCTATTTAAAATTTTGTCCTTCTCAAACATATATTCATGTGAATAAAAACTTCAGCAAAGATGGTTTGCTTTTTTCTTGGCAGTTATATTAGGTTGGTGCAAAATTAATTGTGTTTTTTGTCATTACTTTTAGACAAAGTCTTTAGTATTATAAAAATGGTAATAGTCACAGAGGAATTTGGGCCAAGATGACACATAGCATCCTTATCAATTTTAAAGTTTCATAATCTTTACTTTATATTCTTATTTAATAGTTTTTTAATGTTATTATTATTATTTTTTTGAGATGGAGTCTTGCTCTGTTATCCCAGGCTGGAGTGCAGTGGCATGATCTCGGCTCACTGCAACCTCCCTCTCCCTGGTTCAAGCGATTCTCCTTCCTCAGCCTCCTGAGTAGCTGGGATTCCAGGCACAAGCCACAACACCTGGTTAATTTTTGCATTTTTAATACAGACGAGGGTTCACCATGTTGGTCAGGCTGGTCTCCAACTCCTGACCTCTTGATCCACCCTCCTTGGTCTCCCAAAGCTCTAGGATTAATAGGTATTATTCAATCAATTTTACCCAAATACTCTAAAGCCATAGGGAAGAAAAATTATTTTTTGCCATAAAAATAAAAAGCAGTGCAATACAGTGTATTAAAATATATTTTTATGTATTTGTATTTTATATTCATTATTTTAAGTGATGTTGCATTTTTATGATTCTCACAAATATCTTAGGAAGAAAAACTGTCTCCAATTTATAGATGAGAAAATTACCTGAAAGAGATGAGTTTTTCAGGGTTATCCTAATAGTAAATACAGGTTTTTAGATTTGAAACCATTTAGAATACTTACACAGTCTTATACTGTGCTACATTACATTTAATTTAAAAATAATCTAAGCACCTTTATTTTTCACTGACGTAGAAGCATTGTGAATAAATCACCAGCGTAATGACAGTTTGTGACAGAATCACTTTATCCACACAATTTTTTTAAGTGGCATAAGAAAAAACAATTCAATCACAGCAGCACTTAATGTTATCTAATGTTAACTGCTTCTTTCACATTTCAATTTTGAAAATTATGGTGTTTATAAGACTTTTGTCTTTGGCTCCTTTATTTCAGGACATTTGAGGAGAAGCAACTATTTACTTTCATCCATTTACAGTAGACAATTTATTTTAAGGACCATTTCTGGGAAGATGATTGTAATTCTAATTAAGTAGCTTGTCAGGAAACCATTTGCCCTAACAGATCTGTTGTCATCATAATATCAGCCAGATGTAAACTGACATGCTGACATAATAGCCAGATGTAAATTGGAATGCTGACATATTTCCCCTGCATTTTTACTACTGCCACATTTCTTTCTTTCTTTGCTTAGTCTCCATCAATTTTGTAATCAAAGAGCACAACTGTATTACAGAAATGCTTTTATCTGGAAGAAATAATTACACTATATTTGAATGATCAAAAAACTCAGAAAAATTAGTAATATTTAAAGACAATTACAATTTAAACCACGATCTGATTAGAAAGCCAGGCTTTTTAATAGGTGATAATCAACAGTTCTGGTGTTAACTTTGTTAATTAAAAGGGTCTAATTGATTCCAGATAGCCTTATCATTATTCATATATGTAGCTAACAGAATGGTTGATTCTTATCTTCTAAATAGGTTGTTTTATTCTCTTAAGGTTTCCTCTTTTTCATATTAAAAAAAACTCACCAGTTTTAGTCTTTTACATCAGGATGAAACTTAAATTTGCATTCCCCACCCTTTTTTCTAACCAAATAGAAGCCTTGTCTTCTACTTTTCTGTCTTTTTTTCTCTTTAATTGCAATGTAGAAATGGTTGTAGGAGGAGCTCATCTTGAACTATGGAAAGAACTATGACAAGGAGAGCAGAGCAATTTGACAACTGTCACCTGTATCCCACTCTAGAGTTGATATATCAGCTCTGTTTTATTTGTAGTTAAAATTGTGTGTGAGAGAAAAATAATCATTTTGTATAAACAGCTGTTTTAACAGAAAAGTGTCTATTAAAGCAATAAAGCATGTGTCTTAAGAAATGCAGCAAACACAATTAAAAATGAAATAACCACCATCACATAAAGCACATGAAACATTTAAAAATAGCAGTTCAGCTGTGTTGCATATAAAATTGAGTTGCATATTTCCAAAACTCTTAGACATCATCAAAATTTTCTTTTAAATTCTTTTAGTTATTTTACTAAATAAAAAACTGGGTTTTCCATTACTCTTTTTAAAAAATTTAAATATAAACTGCCTACAGGTTATATTTAGCCAAATTGACTATTTGGTTCAATTTGAGTTTTTCTTCATTTTAGCTTTTTTTGTGTGTGTATGCTTTTGGATTATTAACTATGCATGTTCAAATAAATTTGTGAACTTGAGATAGTAGGAGCTGGCTATCATAATGTAATAAGATTTTTAATGTTCATATAATTGCTGTTAACTTTTAGATGTAAAAATAGACATTGAATGGTAAACTGTATCATTGATCCTTGCATTTTTCCAAATAGAGTTACTGAGAAAAAAGAAGAATTAACTCTGAAACAAGATTAACTATTAAGTTTGAAGTTTAGGTCAGATTTTCAACTGAAAACTCATTTTCACTATTCAACAATTACAGTCTATTTTAAATAGTTATATTGTTGCATATTATTCAAAAGTTAGTAATTCAATTATGAAATCTTTAATTTCTGGTAACAGTATAGCAATTATGTTATTTTTAATTTTTGGAGTCCTGTATATACGCAAATATTTCTACAGCTCTTTCCCCTTGATTAAGATAGAGTAAATTGCTACGGTCCAATACTACTACACAAAGAATTAAGGAAGCCTGGAAAATCACATTAATTACATATCAAAATATACTGGAGAAATGTGGAACAGAGGACGTGCAACTCCAGAAGAAGGAAGCTGAGCTGAAGTGAGCTGACAGTCACTGGATCCTTTATTTCCTGGACACACTTGCCTCTTCTTGCTATGACTGAGGATTAAGCTCAGCCATAAAGAGGAGCTTTTCTGAGGAAAGAAAAACCAAAAAAGTCCCCCACTGCCCTATAGTATTGGCCTTACAGAATGGAAAATTAAGGTATCCAAAATAATTTTTAACACAAGACATTTTATGAGAGATGAGCTGCTTGAGGGAAAATAGGGAATTGTGCTTAAAATCAAATCTCTGCTGTCACATGGATATATATAGAATACAGAGAACAAAATTCTTCTGGTGGAAGGAATCAGTTTCAAAGACCTAATCCTCATGACGTAAAATCACTTGACAGATCTGGGTGCTGAAGAATGTGTAAGTCTAAAGAACTAGGTTCTACATGCCTGAAGGACAGAACTGAGTACCCCACAGCTTTGCATGGTTGAGAACATAAAGTGCATGAAAGCTCTATCAAAGGCAGGAAACACTGCATATGAAAACTAGAAAGAGCACAACAGAGTTTGTGCCTCAGTTATTTTTGATTGTATCAAATATTACATTTTGTTGAGGGAGGTAAGAAAATCATAAATTGCTTTATTATTTTCAATTATTTTTCTCCTGTAAGAGAGGTGTACATGTCCAGAATTTGCTAAGTTATTTCCAGTGCCTCCCAGTATACAAGAGTTTTGGTCATTGTCACACTTGGACAGGTGACTTATTTTAACCAACAACTGTATGAGGACTCTACAGTTCAAACAGGCTGTACATATATTAATATAATTATCTCAGGCTCTTGTGTGTCTGTCTAATACAGTCAGATAAGTGTGTATTTTATAGAGGACACACATTCATTTTCAGCCCTGGAATTTAAAAGATAGTGGAGCAGAACACAACAAGGCCATTTCAGCTGGATTTTCCTGAACAGATCACCAGACAATCCACAGGACTATATATAAACAGCAAATACTTGTCATCTTTTAAAACAAATAATGACTATTGTAAAGCTAATGGACTACTTTGTACATAAAAATATAAATGACCTCCCATGTATGATTCTACATGGAAGGAGACAATCATGGGCAATTCTATTTTTGATATCCTCAAATGTGACTTTAAAAAAAAATCACATAGGCAGAATAAAATATGTTTTAAGTCCAAAAACCAAACAAATGAACAATTTTATCATTGAACCTCTGTTTAAAACATAACTAGAAATTTAGTCTTCGAGCGGTATATAGTTTTAAGGATTACGTCTTAAAATAAAACCCAGTCTCATACCTTTCAAATAGCACTGTGGATATATTAAAGTAGCCTCATCCTCACTCTTTTCCATGGTTTCATTTTTTACAGTAACCTTCCATTCTCTTCCCCAGAAAAGGATTTTTTTAAGCCACGCAGGCTGGTCATTTGTAGATGTAAAAATAGACATTGAATGGTAAACTATATCCTTGGTCCTTTTGCTTCTCCAAATAAATTAGAGTTATTGAAAAAGAACAGAAGAATTATCTCTGAAACAAGATTGGTCTCAAACTTCTGAGCTCAAGTAATCTTCCCACCTTGGCCTCCCAAAGTGCTGGAATTATGGGCATGAGCCACCATTCCCAGCCGTATTTTGACTTTTTAATAGCCATTCTGACTGATGTGAGATAGTATGTCATTCTGGTTTTGATTTGCATTTCTCTGATGATTTGTGATGTGAAGACTGTTTCCATGT
Organism: Sapajus apella; assembly: GCF_009761245.1. Classification (NCBI taxonomy): domain Eukaryota; kingdom Metazoa; phylum Chordata; class Mammalia; order Primates; family Cebidae; genus Sapajus; species Sapajus apella. The sequence continues at coordinate 2,643,302 of NW_022436965.1, forward strand.
TTGTTGCCGGCTTGTATGTCATCTTTTGAGAAATGTCTGTTCTTGCCTTTTGTCCACATTTTAATGGGGTTACTTGTTTATCGTTGCTGACTTGTTGACGCAATTTATAGATTCTGAATATTAGACCTTTCTCAGTTGCACAGTTTGTCAATATTTTCTCCCATTCTGTAAGTTGTCTGTTTACCCTTTACAGAGTTTTTTTGTTTGTTTGTTTTTGTTTTTTGCTGTACGGAAATCTTTAGTGTATTTAGGTCCCACATGCCAATTGTTTTTGATGCAGTTGCTTTTGAGGATTTAATCATAAATTATTTCCCAAGGCCTATGTCCAATGTTCCTAGGGTTTCTTCTCAATTCTTATAGTTTGAACACTTACATTTAAATATTTAATCTATATTTACTTAATTTTTGTCTTTGTTGTAAGATGGGGGTCCAGTCTCATTCTTCTGCATATGGCTAGTTAGCTATCCCAGCACCATTTATTTAATAGAGAGTCTTTTGCCCATTGCTTATTTTTGTTGACTTTGTTGAATATCAGATAACTGTAGTGTGTAGCTTTACTTCTGGGTTCTTTTTGTTCCTTTGGTCTATGTGTCTGCTTGTATACAAGTAACATGCTGTCTTGGTAACTGTAGCCATAGAGCATAGTGTGAAGCCAGGTAATGTGATGTCTCCAGCCTTGTTCTTTCTGGCTATTCAGTCTATATTTTGCCATATGACTTTTAGAATATGTTTTTCTAATTCTGTGAAGAATGACAGTGGTAATTTGATAGGAATGTTGTTGAGTCTTTAGATAGCTTTGGGCAGATAGCCATTTTAACAACGAGCATGGAATGTTTGTCTTCCTTTCTTTTTATTTCCTTCTCTTTCTCTTTTCTTTCTTTCTCTCTCTCTCTTTCTCTCCCTTTCTCTCTCTCTCTCTCTCTCTCTCTCTCTCTCTCTCTCTCTCTCTCTTTCTTTCTTTCTTTTTTTTCTTCCTCCTTTCATTTCCTTCCTTTCCTTCTTTCTTTCATGGTCTCACTCTGTCACCCAGGCTGCAGTGCAGTTGCATGATCATGGATCACTGCAGCCTCAACCTCCTGGGCTCAATCGATTCTCCCATCTCAGCCTCCTGAGTAGCTGCCACTACAGGCATGTGTCATCATGATTGGCTACTTTTTAAACATTTATTTTAAAGATGGGGATCTTGCTGTGTTGCCCAGGCTGGTCTCAAACTCCTGCACTTAAGGGATCCTCTTCCTTGGCTTCCCAAAGTGCTATAATTACAGACATGATCCACTGCACCCGTCCTGTTTTGCTGTTTGTTTGTGTCATTGATACGGCGATATGGTTTGGCTCTGTGGCCCTACCCAAATGCTTTGTCAAACTGTAATCCCCAGTGTTGGAGCAGGGTCTGGGTGGGAGGTGATAGGATCAAGGCGGAGGATTTCCCCCTTGCTGTACTCATGATGGTGAGTGAGTTCTCATGAGATCTGGATGTTTAAAAGTGTGTAGCACCTCCCCCCTCTCTCTTCTTCCTACTCCACCATGTAACATGTATGTTCTTCCCCTTCACCTTCCACCATGACTGAAAATTTCCTGAGGGCTATCCTGACAAGCTACCTGTACAGTCTATGGAACTGCAAATCAATTAAGCTTATTTTTTAAAAAATAAATTACCCAATGGATATTTCTTTATAGCAGTGTGAGAATGAACTAATACAGTCATCTGTCATTTATTTCAACAGTGTTCTGTAGTTCTCCTTGCAGTGATCTTTCATCTTCTTTGTTGGGTATATTCCTAGGTTGTGTATGTGTGTGTGCACGTGCACATGTGTGCAGCTATTGAAAATGGGATTGCATACTTGATTTGGCTCTTACCTTGAACATTATGAATATATAGAAATGCTACTAATTTCTGTACATTGATTTTGTATACTGAAACTACTGAAGTCATTTATCAGTTCTAGGAGACTTTTGGCAAGATATTTAAAGTTTTCTAGATATAGAATAATGTTATCTGCAAAGAGAGGTAATTCAACTTATTTTGTTCTTATTTGGTTGCCTTTTATTTTTTCTCTTGTCTGATTGCTGTGGCTAGGGCTTCCAGCTCTATTTTGAATAGGATAGTTAAGGGTGAGCATCCTCGTCTTTTTCCTCTCTTTAAGAGGAATGCTTCCAGCTTTTGCCTGTTTGTATGCCAAAATCTGGGATGCAGCAAAATCAGTTTTAATACAGAAGTTTATAGCACTGAACATCTACATCAAAATGTTAGATATCAAATTAACAAACTAAAAATCACACTTAGAGGACTTAGTAGAAAAAGAACAAGCTAATCTTAAAGCCAGTGGAAGAAAATAAGTAACTAAAATCAGAGGAGAACTGAATGGAAATTGAGACCCAAAAATCCATACAAGAAATTAATGAAAACAAAATTTGGTTATTTGAAAGGATAAACAAGATTGATAGATTGCTGGCTATATTTACAAGGAAATAAAGAATACCCAAGGAAGCACAATTAGAAATGACAAAGGTGACATTACAACCAATTTCACAGAGGTACAAAAGATCCTCAGAGACTATTATAAACCCCTCTGTGCAAATAAACTAGAAAGTCTAGAGAAAATAGATAAATTCCTGAAACACACAACCTCCTAAGATTGAAACAGAGAGATAGATACTGAAACCCTGAATCGTCCATGATTGAGTTCCAAAATTGAATCAGCAATAAATATATATATATATATATATATATATATTAACCAAAAAAAGCTCTGGACCAGATAGATTCATTGCTGAATTCTATCAGACTTACAAAGAAGAACTGGTACCAATTCTACTAAAACTATCCCAAAAAACGAAGGATAACGTAGTCCTCCCCAACCCATTCTATGAAGCCAGCATCCCCTGATACAAAAACCAGGTATAGACATGAGAACAGCAAGAAAGAAAACTACAAGCCAAGATCCCTGATGAACATAGACACACATATCCTCAGCAAAATACTGGCAAATCAAATTCAGTAGCATATATCCCCTCAAAAAGTTAACTTACCATGATCAAGTAGGATTAATTCCTGGAAAACAAGGTTGGTCAAACATATACAAATCAATAAATGTGATTCAGAATTTAAAAAAAAAATGTGTTTTAAAATTTTAACTTGCTTCAAGGATTGATATGTTGAGGTAATTAAGTGTATATATCTAGTGAATCAGAATGAGAAGGCTTTCTCTTGTTCAGCTGAGTAAGAAAGTATAATATCAAGAGGAAAGAGAAGACCCAACAAAATATGACAGGAAATAGAATTGAGAACAACTATTATGTGTAGAAATGGGTAGGATAGGGTGGGCTCCACATCGAAGGGATAGGATCATGAGTAAATGTTACTTAGCACTGAATCAGAACATATTAAAAAAAAGATATGGATACCAAAAATAAAATGTAACCTAATGGAAATGGAATTGCATATGATATAGAGAAAAATACAAGAAAAAGTTTTGTAATATTTAGAATGAGCTAGCCTTCATACTAACAAAAGAAATCTCCAAAGTAGAATATATCAAACGAACACTGAAAAATCTAATCACCTGCAAGGGTTATATAATATGAGAATACATACAGTTGAAATCTGTGGTATTGGTTCAATACCGCTTTTTTGATTACTGCTTTTGTGAAATAAAGCTTATTTAAGCTGAGAAATAAATAACACTTCTCTCTACCCCTTTCAATACTGAGTTCAGTGTTTGCAAGTGACTTGGAATAATCTTTAAAGATAAATACATTATGAACAAATATAATTAACTATAAGAAAACATTTTGCTGTGAGAATTTTTAGCCTGTGCACACATGCACACATGCACATATAATCTACACTGAGTTAATGAAATTATGGCAACTATACAGTATGTGATTAATCACTTATGAAAATAAGATGATATCCTATATGTGTTTAAATATTATTTTGAAATATATCCTACCAAGTTAAAGTATGAAGTAGCCTTGAAACAGAGTTGAAGTTGTGGATTGTTAAGGTTATGTAAAGCATTGCAGTGTGGTAGTAACCTTTTACACAGATGGAATAAAGTCTCAGTCTGCAATTCAGCACCTGCCCTTCAGGGTCTTTATAGCTGATATTTTAAGCAGACAGTAAATGCAGAAAGAACATTTCGTAAAGCATACCCAACAAAAATTCAACTCTGTAACTAAAATCCCGTTACATATCTGTTTAATCTGATTTTGAAGGAAATGCTATTTTTTCTTTCTATAGCAATAAAATGCTACATTTAAAATCAATCTGTGCATAACTCACTGACATGAATTAAAACTCTAGCTAGTGTGGCATTTTTAGCAGACTATACAAAATGGAAATGTCACCTTTTCTTTGGGGTGAAAGTATTTTGGCTTTTCCTAGAATGAAATATACAGAGTTTAACATTAGCTTTCAAATGAAAAATTCTGTTTTAACCCAAAAGTTCAACAAAATGTTAAGTCTATGAAACTATTACTAAATAACAGAATGTGTAAGTATTTATTCTAGGCCAAAGGTAATAATTCTATACATTTTTTCTTATTATTTCTTTTAGGTGTATTTAGTAATCCCAATAAACCAGAAGCAATTTATGAAGATTGCCTATGAAAATCTTAATTAACTGTGCAATACATCTATTTATCAATTTTTTTGAAGTGTTAATTAGAAAGTTAAAGATATATGATTCCTAAGTATACCAAGTTTACTTATGTGATCAAAAGAAACCAAAATGATGAATGTGATAGAGATCCTGGTCCTCACACTGGGTTTATGAACTCTCCTATAATGATGAGATTATTTCTCTTGGCCCTGAAGACTTGAACTCGTTATACCGATACAGGCCAAAAGAGTGTAATATGATATATGACATAGTATTGTATCTACTTTATTATATGATTTGTTTCTCTATAGAATGGGGGAAAATGTTATAGTAAAAACAATATAATTTAAACAGCCTTAATAATTATATTTGTCTTTATAGAAACATAGCAATCTCAACCATAGTAAATGACCAGCATAAAAGTTTGGTTCAATTTTAGAACTAAAATACTACCTTAAATATCTGACTGTGGTAGGCTCTTTTAATTCTTTATAACAACATTGCTTATCTACTTTCATAAATTAAGACAACACAAAACAATCTGCCTATTTTAAAAGAATTCTAATGTTTTACTTCATTTTTATATAATATAACCCTATAGATTTTAACATATTCAAACAGTTTTGGGTGGTGATTTAGCACAAATTTGCTAAATTTAAAATGTAATTTTTCACTACTGTTATCTAATGCTGAAGTTAGTATGAACAGTCATGGGTAACTCATTGCAAATAGAGGAAATCTAAAAGTACAGCAGGACATGTAGTCACTTACTGATCTGCTTACATATCTGGTCATTTGCTCAGCACGGTGCTACTGATTATCCAGTGACCTGAAACTTATCTGGGTATCAATTACAACAGACATTTTGGATGTGTAGGAAGTTTTAGAAAAATACTAAATTTTAAGTCCAACAAATGTTATATACAAAACACAGTACTCAATAAAAGAGAAATAATTTCCTCACACAGGAGAATCAATAGGAGTGAGAGACATGAAATTATTTTATGTGACAGTGTCACAAAGAGAAAATCATAATCTGAAATGGAAGCATAATGGAATGACCCTTGCATGATAATACAATCCAGGTTTATTTCATTTAAAACTTAGATGCCAGGCTTTTTGCCAACTGTGGTAGGTAGATGGATTTTCTTCAGTGTTTAAAAAATTCTTTTTGAGAATAAGAGTTGTAAACATTATGTGTGAAAAAATTATTCACTAATAGCAATTTCTGATTTCATGCAACCTGGCGTCTCCAGTGCATACCACACTATCGAGCAATTCGTGAATAAACGAATGTGTGACGGATTAGATGAAAGGCTAAGTTACTAACTACAGGAGCAGTCACTAATTCTGTCTTGGCAAAAAATAAGGAATTGTAAGTGTTATGGAAAATCTTGTAGTCATGCAAGGTAGTATGTAGTATGTACATGTAATTCATAAATTGCAAGCAGGAAGGCACCCAAACATTTTTCCATGTTTATATTATTTTGGCATAATCGAGGGCAGAATATATTTAGAGTGAAAGATCGAAATGTAAATTAGAAACCATTTGAAATTTTTTGAAAATGTAGTTTAAAGTATCCAGAGATTCTACTAAATACTGAAAGGTTTAAATAGATAGAAGGATATTTTAAGAGGTGAATTAAGTAAATAGTCTAGTGTGATGGGTCTACTTTTTTGTTTAATGTTTTTTCAAACATGTATATATTAGTTACCCTATTAATTATATACATGATAGAGATAGTAATTTCATAGTTCGATAGAGAAGCATTATAAGTAATACACTTGGCATTTATTTGATGAAGTATAATTCTAGGAATGGAAAATACTATCCAATATATATGGCTTAAGCCAAATACTTGAAATTAAAAGTGATAAAAACAGGCTTTGCCTGGTGGCTCGTGCCTGTAATCCCAACACTTTGGGAGGCCGAGGAGGTGGATCAGTTGAGGCCAGGAGTTTGAGACAAGCCTGGCCAGCATGGTGAAACCCTGTCTGTAGAAAAAAAGACAAAAAACTATCCCAGCATGGTGGCACACGCCTGTAATCCCAGCTCTTTGGGAGGCTGAAGTGTGAGAATCGCTTGAACCAGGGAGGCAGAGCATGCAGTGAGCCAGGATCCCGGCACTGCCCTCCAGTCTTGGCAACAGAGCGAGACTCTGGCTCAATAAAAAAAAAATATGAAAACAAAGGGATTACACATATTCTTACAACATGGTTATCTATAAAATTGAAGGGAGAAAATAGTTCAACTTTGTAGGTTAAAAAAAAAAACACCTTTTTATGGGTAATTAAGAATAGATATTGTTTGTGTCAATACAAAGAAGATTATGATGAACTTTTATTTAAAATTACATTTACATGAATATTCTTCATTCAAATACATTTTAAAAGTTCAGAATAGCAGCATATTTTCTTGAGACTATCATATGTATAACAAGGCTATAACCGCCTTTAATAATCAGTATCATTTCAATTAATTAAATGTTATCTTTTACATTTATGCACAGTTAGAAAAACATAAATCTTCTTGCCAGGGTTTTATTTAATTTGAATAACTTCATCCCTAACAGTTCTAAAACACTCATAAGATATTATTACAGGACATTGATAAAGTAACCCTGAAAGATTTCCGTGTAGCATAACCCATAATTTAATATTCCTCTGCCTAGAGTTAGATATTTCTACATTCCATTTGAATATTTAAAAATAAATCCCCAGAATTAGAACATGCAACATTAAAAAAGAAGAAAAATAAATATAAACATGAATCAATTTAACAGGAAAAGCGTTTTTTTTTTTTTTTTACTATTACTGAAACTGTATTCAATTATTTGATATATTTGAGTATATGTATGACATGTCTACTCTGATTTTATCATCCAAAACTTTTATATTTATGTTAAAATGTCTTGACAAAAACATACAATAAATTAAATTTAAAAATGTATTGAAAACCCAAAAGTCCAAGAATGTTACACACACATGCACACACACATACACACACACACAGACACACACACACAAAATTCTTATAAGATTATGAAAGGTACGAGAGGTAGCCTCTAACTTAGGTCCTAGTGATATTTGTTTTCTAGTATAATGTGTGTGTGTGTATCGCCAAACTTAAAATGCTTTATATGTATATGTATATCTATATCTAAATCTATATTTATCTATCCCTTGAGTGTATGCTATAGTTTGTTACTTGCTTGTGGTAACGGAATACCACATATTAATGGGATATCATTAGTTACTAAAGACCCGTGACTTCCATATTACTTGCTTTCTCTCAGCCTTACTTAGTCTCCTACTTGTCCCCTCTGGCTGACAAACAGATGACAAATCATAAGCTTTCCTGTGGAGAATTCTCCAGCCAGTGAGGAACTGACTCCTGTGTCCAACAACACGTAAAGAAATGCTAAGTCCTTGAATGATCTTGGAGGCTGAGGCAGGAGAATCACTTGAACCTGGGAGGTTGCAGTGAGCCAAAATCACACCACTGTACTGCAGCCTGGGCTACAAGAGCAAGACTCCATCTCAAAAAAAACCCAAAAAATCAGTCATTATTTTAATCCTATTGTTTAATATTAATATAGATTATTAAAGATATTGGAGACTGATAAAACACTTAAGAAATAATCCAACATATTTTGCCATTTAATCATTTTAACATAAATGAATATGAAATAAACATTTTAAAATATATTTTTAAGTGCAAATTGAATAAGATCTCATAAATGTGTATAAAAGCAAAGATAAGGACAACAACAAAAAATTAAATTATATATTTAATGAAAAGAGATTGAAACAATATTCAGTTCGGATTTTCACAGCCCGACATATTAGTCATACATACTTTTAGGTAAAACTGAATAATTTAACTTTTTAATAAGTTTAGATTATGATGTAATGGTTTATGGGGTCATATGTGGGCAGACCATAAGCTTGCAGGTTTTAGGAAATTTTTGCTGGAAGAAACAAATACATACTTATTCCCAACACATCAAGTTGAATACATTAAGTATCTTAAGGTTTTTGTGGTCACTCCTACCTAAATAAAGCATTTTAAAAAGATTACATTTCTATTATAACTTAAGTACTTAAGAAAGGCAAAGTTTAGGCTAAGGTAGAAGAATTCTTTCTCTTCTTTGGCTCAGATAAATTTGGCCCAAATTTGCTCAAGTTCTTGCTGGACTGCTGACAGGAAGGGGAATGGGACACATGTGTTAGTTTCTTCTGACCGCGCTAGAGTGGCCAGCCATCAAACAGCTGGTTCCACGAAGGGCCTTTGAATATGCTGGGAATTGAAATACACATATATTATTTGCCTTGATTCTTCTCAAACATTTCTTAGTATCAATTTGACATGTTGGACTCTTTTCCTCGTGTTTTTATAATTAAGAAAACAACTACAGTGGTAGTAGTGAGGAGTAGAAACGGAGCAGAGCTGGGTTCTGGTGGCCTGGTGCTCACACAACTGTTAAAGCAAGCTCATGAATAGGAAATTAAAGCACAAGACCTCAAGTACCCTGCTTGTAATCACATATTAGTCAGTGCCCTATTGACCCTTGGAAGATGGGGGGACACATTGAAGAGAGGCTGGGACAGCATGTGGGTAAGGAGGGAAAGAGAGTAAAGAGATTAAGAAAGCAAGCATATAAAAGTAATGGCTACTTTAGGTGGTGAAATTATGGAGTCATTTTTTATTTGTAGCCCTTTTTTTTCCTTCTCCAACCACCATGTGATGAGAAGCAAGAGAAACTTAATACAGCTTATTAAAAACTAGAAACGTGATAATTCTAAATTTATATATATTATTAAAACATAACATTAGGGATTTGTTATTGTTTAAATTTTTCAAGTGTATTTTCACCCAGCAATATAAGATAAATTAAATTGGAGTGCTTACATGATTTTAATTTGATTAATTTTGATAAACTGGATATTTAAAATAACATTGTCAGCCTGGGGGAATAGAACCTATTTTTTTCTCTTATAAATAGAGCACAGAAAGTATTTTTATTCCTTGGGAATTCTGTGAATATAAGTATTAAAACTAAGACTGAGACAAGTGATTGAGAAAAGTTCAGCAAGTTCAGCAACATTCTTTTGCTTTACATTCAAGATGTGCTGCCGGTAGCATAAATTAGTCTTAAGCCTTTGAATTTTGTCCTTGTCCTTTAAAAAGTAGCAATTGTAATATTTATGCTTTGGCTCATCTGCCTAAATGTGAGCTATGACAATTAAGGCACCTTTTTTGAATAAGCCCTTCAAAGCAGCCTTCTGATTATCAATTTGGGATCTTTAAAGCAGAATAAAAGAGAATAAAAATGATATTTGACATAGATAATTTTATAAACTAAATTAAAATATGTATTATTGTACATTCCTTGAAATTTTAATGCTTCTTTAAAAACACAATAATAACTGACACTATACTGAAAACATTCTAAAGAAGCCATAAACACATTTATTATTCCACACAAGAAATTATATTGACATTTTCAGTGTATCTTGTCTTTTACTCTATAGTAAGAGCTCAGTGAGCTCAGATAGTAGGCCATGTTTATGTTTGTATTGGCAGCACATCAATAGGATATATAATATTTTAAATTTATGTTTGTTATCTAACTTTAGTAAGATAATAAAGAAGGTTAGAGAAGAATAAAGTTGATAATAATTAGGGAAAGACAACAATTATACTGTTTACACTTTAAATTACAGTGAAAGTTGTTAGAGTACCTAATTAGAGTTATTAGAGCTTTAGTCTAGACTGATCAATCATTTCAGATATGAGTCCTGAAAGGTAATTTTAATTCTCTGTGTTTACATCTATCTAAAGCAAAAGATAATATTATTAAGTGAGGTATTTGTTACATTCAAATAATTAACATTTTATTTAGGTAGTGTAGTAGTTCATTTTCACACTGTTGACAAAGACATACCTGAGACTGGGTAATTTATTTAAAAAAGGAGGTTTAATTGATCAAAGTTCCACGTGTCTGGGGAGGCCTTACAATCATGGTGGAAGGTGAAAGGCACATCTTACATGGTGGCAGGCAATAGATACTGACAGCTGAGTGAAATGCGAAAGTCCTTATAAAAACAACAGATCTCATGAGACTTATTCACATCCATGAGAACGGCAAAGAGGAAGCTGCCCCCATGATTCAATTATCTCCCACTGGGTCCCTCCTACAACAGGTGGGAAATATGGGAGCTACAATTAAAGATGAGATTTGAGTAGGGACACAGCCAAACCATATCAGGTAGATTCAAAGGCAGAAAAAAAAAAAAAATAAATGTTCTGTCATTCTCCTTATACTGAAAAATATAAGTCAAACTCTATGAAGTTTTGCAGTGGACTATATGGGCTCATTCTCTCTGGAACAATGTTAAAACAGATGCCCAAAGTAAAATTTTCTTCCTTTTTGTATTAGCCATTTTATATTGAGAATGAATCACTGTGGTAAAAAATACAGTGGATGAACAGTCTGAATAAATGTCTGGGTAAAGATAAGCGCCGTGATGTTCTTTAGGCAGTACAAGGAAATTTGTGTTTGGTATGTTCAAGAAAATGACACTAAGTGAAGTGTTCTTTTCACTTACCCATATTTGACCCTTATAGTTTCATGTGTTGATTAATGATTAGCCAATGTCAACAGTGAGAAAATATTAGCATATATGAATTGAGCCAAAGTTAATTGTTGTAATACAAAATTCAGACATTATAATACCAGTATTTTCATAGTATAATATAAACTGAAGAAAAATATTCATATGAAGACAAAACACTTAAAATGAATGCAATCACAAAATTACAAAGAAAAAAATTAAATAGATGCATCTAACATTTACATATGTGTGTGGGCATGAGCTAAACTCACATATTTAACAAATAATCACTATCTGATTTAGTAACAAAGCATAAGATGACTTTAAAGTGTAAAAGATATAGACCTAAATAATGTCAGTAAGATTGAAGTGAAGAGAAAATGAAAAAATGTAATATTCAAAGGATAGCAACAATCAGATATTAGTTATTCCAATCTTCCTACTGAAGAAATTTAAATGTAGATAGAAATATAAAATTATACAATGTATATTAATTTAAAATCTTTGTGATGCTAATTTATCAAATTCATAATAAAATATATCAAATAAAAATGTTTGTTGCAAACCACTTAGAACCCACCAACATTTACATGAAAAGATATCAGGAATACGAAGAAAATAGATATAAACAACAGAGTGACACATTGAATTATCTCTTGAAAGAACATGGATTTCCCAAATGAAATACCACAATTATTCATTTTAATTTATTTAATATGTACACATTTTTACATCAATATCACAGAATATGTTTTTATGTAAAAATAAAAAATACACCTGATATATACACTGGGTTGTAAGTAAAACAGCAATTAATATACACATTTTAAAAGTATATGGAAGTGACCTAAATAAAGGGAAATTAGTAGTCTTAAATCTAAAGACAAGGAGAAATGTACAGAAGCACTGTTCTTTAGTAGATAAAGTTGTTTTTGTATTCATGTATATTGGAATCGAATAGTGAAGGTAAATGGGTGGTGGATAGTGGTCCCAGGTTTCTCACCATTTTAGATAAGCAATGGTAGGAGGCTGACATGATCCATGTGGTGACAGATTAGTGGCAATTTCATTATGAACTTACATTTAGTTTAACATAGACACAGAGGTTTACATAGAGAAATATAGATACAAATTTTGATGTGTACACACACACACACACACACACACACACACACACACACACGCTCAGTATATTCACATATGGTACACATATAGCTACTTGTTCTGTCATCTTTGAGGGCTTAGATGACAATGACCACTGGCTAAGACAATAACACCAAATAACAAAGAGCCCATTCAGAGTCTAGCACTTGGTTTGTAATACTATTGTTCATTAAAAGGCACCAGAACTCTTTAGAGAATTGGCTGGTTCTAGGACTGGAGCAAAGAATTATATAAGATAAGCCTGGTACATCTTGTATTACTAGGAAATAAGAAAGTATTAAAAATAATACAATGTTTGGGATATGCCAGAAGGATATAGGAGCCTACTGAAGCGGTCTCAATGGCATAATCTTAAAAAAAAAAAATAGATCAAGAATATGAAGCACTATTGGGTTGGATACTATAAGTACTAACATAAAGAAAGGATTATGTAAATAAGAGAAAAGAGACAAAATCTCATGGAGAAGGCCAAATAATTATGTAGATATTATAAATCTTAAAAAGTTGAATCATATCTTCTCACTCCTTAAAGAATACATTGGGACAGGGTGTAAGCTTAGTAAAGAAACCACAGGGCAAGCACTACCTCCATTAGGTGATTAAGGTCAACATTAAATGGGATGTATCATCTTATGTTGATAATATCTAGCATTAACATCATTAGATAAAAATTTCTAGCTATCTCTGTGGTTTTCCTCTCAATAATACAACTCTAACCATGAGAAAATATCAAGAGGATCTAAATTGTAGGAAATTCTACAAAATTCCTGATTTGTATGCCTCAAAACTCTCTGTCAAGGTCATTAAATACAAAAGTCTGAGAACTGTCTTAGCTAAGAGGACCTGAGAAGGCATGAGCATTAAATGCAGTGTTATACTGTGGGTGAGGTCCTGGAAGAATTAAACATCTTTAGGTAAAAACCAAGGAATTCTGAATATAAGGAATGGAGTTTAGTTAAAAATGATGTAGCAATATTAATTCATTAATTGTGACAAATGCAGAATACTAATATGAAATGTTAATATTAGGGGATATGGGTGTGGGATATGTGGGTACCTTCCATAATACTATCACAATTTTTCTGTAAATCTGAAATTGTTTTGAAATTTTTATTTTTAAAATTTTCAAAAATCAAGAAAACTAAATCTAGCAAGTAGTTGCAAAACAAGAATACAAAGAGCATCTAACAGCAGATTAATTTACCCTCAAATCACTGTGTATAAAATAAGAAATACATGCTAACATTTTAGAATATCTTAAAAATAGTGATAATTGACATGGTGTTTTAAGAGAACCTGTGGGAAAATATTGTAGCAATTATTTTTGTTGAAAAACATTTAAAAATAAGTTAAGAAATATATTTAATATTTACAAAGAGATAAGTAAACTACAATTTATATAAAATACCAGAAAATTAATATAGTAGAAAAATGTAAAATGTTGGAACAAATACTTATATCTAAGAGCTAGTTTAAAAATGTAAAAACAGCCAATATAGTAAAGCAAAGATAAGAGAAAAAATAGGGAGAAATGGAATAGATTAAAAACAGAAAAGGATGAGGAAAATGACTATGACATAAGAGACAGATTACAAAAAAACTTTTTTCAATATTTGTAACACTTTTAAAAGAATTGTAAGAGGCTGAGTAAGGACTATGTAAAGACATCAGGCCCCAATCCCTAAAACTTTTTGTTTACTTTATGAGGAAAATAACTTTTGCTGATATGATTAAATTATTGATTTTGACTTGGGGAGATTATTGTGTATTGTCACTGTAGGTCTGTAAATCAAATCACAAGTGTTATTTAGAGATAGAGGCATGTGCAGATTTGATATACACAAAAGAGGCAGAGGACATGTGACTGTGGAGGCAGAGATGTATCCACAAATCAAAGGATGTAGGCAGCCGCTATTTGCTGGAAGGCGAAAGGAATAGATTTTCAGCAAGAGTCAGCATGACTCTGCTGACACCTTCATTTTGGCTCAGGGACACAGATTCAGACTTCTGGACTCAGAACTGTGAGAGAGAAAAAAATTTTTAATTCGCCAAGTTTGAGGTCATTTGTTATATTACACCAGGAAACTGATTAGCTTAAAATTCATTTATCAAAACAATCAAAAGACAGTGAAAATTCTCCACATACCAATTACGGAAAGAAAAAAAGTAGAAGGTGTTTTTAATATGTGTTTAGTCACTCAGTCCTTGTCGCTGATACTCCTGTAGCTCTCATTCATATGGGAGGAGGTAGAGGAGTATTGATAAACACCATACCAGACCTGGCTCTCACCATGGAGACGGAAAGATGGAGTAATATTATTGTCGAGGCAACCATGGTGGTGGCTCTTCAGTGAACAAGCAGTAGAAGGGGAGGGGAACAAGCCTGAGAAGCTCTATAATCTCTTTCTTCTGCCACACATATCCACACATAGGTACTTTTAATAACTGAAATTCCTTCTGAAATCTGAGATCAAGGTGTCCTCACTACTTGCCTGAGTTGAATTTCAAATCTGATCCCTAAAGATGGTATCCTGTTGCTACCTGCTAGTAAAGCTTTAAAGACCTTTTAAGTGCCAAACTGCAGTCTTAACTGCTGCAGTTTGTACCAAGATGATAGCAAGGAACCATCATCTTGTTTCTCCTTAAGCACCGCTCTGAATGGTCTGGGTCAATTGCTTAGCGACAAAATCTCCTAGTGCTTGAGTCCTAAATTGTCTCCCAATCCTCATGCCATCGTTGCAACAATTAGCCAGTCATGAATGTCATTGGTCATGAAGCAATACAAATTCCTGAGTAGATCCAAATGGTTTCACACAATATGTAAAAGCAGCTCAAATTCCACATGGTTATTGGAGCCAATTATGCCAGACAATAATGCAACACTGTGTTTTGCCTACTGATCCTCTGAGACGTTGAAATATATGTACAAATTATTTCAATCCCCAGAAGAGGTGAGTGTAATTTTCCTTTACTTGGAGATGGTCTTGTCTTTGTGACTAGCATCTAACAAATAGAATGATAAGAAAGTGACACTATTATTTCTGACTTTATGTCACAAAATTATTAATACAATCCTTCCCATGCCCTGTCTTTTACTTATTGTAGCCTTGAGACACTGTGTAAGATATCCATATACAATTAAGCCATCATACTGAGAGAACATTTCTAGAGGTCATGTAGAAATACAGATGATAAAGATGCCTGAGGACATTTGCCTGTTCCAAGTACCCAACTGTTGAGTTTTTATAGCTCAGAAATGAAAAATGTGAGTTACCAAACAGTCAAATAGTAACCCTCAGTTTTTTTATCCATCCCAACTAACTCCACATGGAGCAGAGATAAACTGTATTTTCTAAGACCTAACCCTCCTGCAGATTTGTGAAAATACATTTTATTGTGAATGTACGCCTGTAAGTAAGCTTAGAGACATAAGGGGCAAAAGATGGTTTGTAATAACAACCATAATAACTAAAACATCATAAATAAATTTAAGTGACCAGAAGGTCATTGGCAGCCCAGAGTTCAGCGGACATTTACACTGTGATGGAGGAAGAGAAAGCTTCAAGCCTCCTGGGAACTTTCAGCCATTCAGCCAGGGATCATTCGGAATGCACTTACAAGTTACAAAGTTGGATTCCTTAGTACTTGTGGCATCAAGAGAGACTACACACAATGGGTCACCCTGGGGAATCTCTACAAGAGAATAAAGGCATCAGGGGAAGGAGCTTGTTACTTGAGCTGGGCTTTTGTTACATGCTTTAGAGACACAGTTCAAGAAGTCTGGGCTTTGCTGTAGGATTAAGTGTTAATATAATATCCAAGCAATTTAAATTATTGGTATCTTGATCATTTTTATCTCAAGAAGGAGGTACAAACTAGAGATAATAAAAATATCAAAGCACTTGAGGTGGGGGATGATTGATGATTTTTAAGGTCTGTAAGTTTTTCAGTGTTCATACAGGATATTGAATATATATGCACATTTTCAAAATATATGTGTTTACATTAAACAGGAGAATACCTAGGGCTAGGTGTTAAAGTTAGGCAAGCTACCTGCTGATAGCTGCAATGGTCTGCTGTTTTGTTTTGTTTTGTTCTTCTCCACAAGAATTTCATATTTGAAACCTGACTGTTTCAGGGACTAGAAATATAAATTAATTCAGTTAGCCATTGGAAATGGCGGCAAAGGAGCCAATCCAATCCCTTATTTCTCAGAACCTTGTATTCTAACTATGAACACATAGCACAATGTATTAACTGTTGGTTCAATAATAATTTCAGATGCAATGTATTAATTTTTAATGTAGTGCCTTAGCTGAGCCTTCTGAAAGTCATTCAACCACATAATTAGGCCATCAAGTTCTGGGATATAGGGTACAGGATGAGATTCACGAATACCATGGCCAATAGCTACGCCATATTGAGTGTAAAATAGGCATGCTAGACCAATATGGGATTCCATGTTTATAGATGAGACATTCGGTAAGCTTTGGGGTGGCAATAATAGATAAACCAAAACAGATAGAAAAATAAAATGAGTCATATCACACACACACACACAGATTTTTAAAGTATGTTTCCATTTTAATAACAGATTTTCCCACTGTGATGAAAAGTATCCAATATAATCCACTGGCCACTAAACAACTGGCTTTTTTTCCTAGAAAACAATGCATTTTGAAGGCTTAGCATCAGCCTCTGTTGGTGACAGGTTAAGCATTTAGGAGTATATAGCAGCTTGTAGGTCAGACTTAGTGAGTGGAATTTCATGCTGTTTGTACCCAAAGCTTTAATTCTTTGTTTCCATAGCTCCTCCACTTAACAGGCCCATTGTACAAATGTTTGAGAAGTCAAAGAGAAATATTGGCTGACTTCTACGTCATTGATCTTCATACAATTTATTCATGCTTTAGGGATGTGCTCAAGCCTGACCCAAATGTGTCATTTGTCACTCATTTGTGCACTGAATCTTTGCTCTGTCTTCCTGACCTTGTGATTTGTTGAATCTTAGTAACACTTGGCTCATGGCATTCGATGCTGGCTCCCTAGTGACTTCACATGCTGTGGGCAGATACTCAGCCTTGCACATCAGAATTTACTGTTCGTTTAGAGTGTAGTATTCTGCAACAGAACGAATGATCTTTGTCTAGAACTCTAGAGGCCTGTGCTGAAACTCTTTATAGTATCCCTGTCCATACAGATATGTTTTTATCATGTGGAAACACTCAGTCATCTGGCTAAAAGAGGGTATATTGCATTAAAGTCTGGGCCTGCTGTAGAGCCCTCTATTACTCTAGGCTCCACTCAAAATTGGCAGCCTTATTTGTTACTTGATAAATGGGTTGAAACCATATAACCACTGGGTAACGCATGCTGCTTTCCAAATCTGAAGACACCCATATAAAGGCCTTCTTAATTTCTTGGTATCAGGGCATAGAGGTACAATCACTTATACTTTGTTTTAGCGTAGATATTCTTTAAGATATCATGAAACAGATTTTAAGATTTCATGAAACAGATATGAAAAAATTCTCCTGGGATTTACCTCTAACTCTCCTCAAGTAGGGTAGTGCACCCTTATCTGTGTGGGATAGATCCTAAGACTAGTAGGAGATGCCAAAAATCACAGATGATACTGAACCCTGGATATACTGTGTTTTTTTCCTATACATCCATATGTAGAATAAAATTTATATAAATTAAGCCAGTATGAGCTTAACAACAACAATACAAAAGTAGAAAAATTATAACAATATACTGCACTAACAGTTATGTGTATATGGTCTTTCCTTCTCTCTTTCTCTCAAAATATATTATTATACAGTACTCACCCTATGTATTAGTCCATTCTCACACTACCATAAAGTCATTTCCTGAGACTGGGTAATTTATGAAAAAAAGAGGTTAAATTGACTCACAGCTCCACAGGTTTTACAAGAGGCATGGCTGGGGAGGCCTTAGGAAACTTACAATCATGGGGGAAGGGAAAGGGGAAGCTGGCATGGTTTCCCCATGGCCAAAGCAGTAGAAAAAGAGAGAGGAGGGAGCAGTGCTACACACTTTTAACCAACCAGATCTTGTGAGAACTCTTTCATGAGACAACACGAGGGTGATGGTACTAAACCATTAGAAACTACCCCCACGATTAAATCACCTTCCACCAGGTCCCACCTCCAATAATTGGGATCACAAATCAACATGAGATATAGGTGGGGACACAGAGTCAAACCATCTCATTCTGCCCCTGACCCCTCCAAATCTTGTGTCCTCCTCATATTGTAAAATATAATCATTTCTTCTAAACAGTCCCCTGCATCTTAACTCATTTCAGCATTAACTCAAAAGTCCGTGGTCCAACTGTTTATCTGAGATGAGACATATCCCCTTCACCTATGCGCCTATAAAATTAAAACAAGCTAGTTACTTCCAAGATACAAGGAAGATACAGGCATTGGGTAAATGTTCCCATTCCAAAGGGAGGAATTAGCCAAAACAAAGAGGTTACAAGCCCCATATATGTCTGAAACCCAGAGAAGCAGTCGCAAAATCCTCTAGCTCCAAAATAATTTCTTCTGACTTCATCTCTCACATCCAAGCCACACTTCTGATGAAAGGGGTGGCCGCCCAAGGTCTTGGACAGGTTTGCCCCTGTGACTCTGCAGCGTACATCCCCACAGCTGTTTTCATGGGTTGGCATTGAGTGCCTGTGGCTTTTCCAGGTACATGGTGCAAGCTTTTGGTGGATCTACCATTCTGGGGTCTTAAGGATGATGGCCCTCTTCTCATAGCTCCACTAGGCGGTGCCCCAGTGCAGACTGTGTGGGAGCTCCAACTCCACCTTTCCACTCTGCACTGCCCTAGGAGAGGTTTTCCATAAGAGCTCCATCGCTGCAGCAGACTTTTAGCTGGACATCCAGGTGTTTCTATACATTCTCAGAAATCTAGGTGGAGGCTCCAAAACCTCAACTCTTGCTTTCTGTGCACCTGCAGGTCTGAAGCTCTATATATTTTTGTTAGTCAATGCTCTGGGAAGTAGCCCTTTTGCTGTCAAGTTTGATGTAGTATAGATGTACATATAAGAAGTTTTCTTGGTGGTGTACTTCTTTGAAGAACTTCCTAAAGTATCTGAATAGTAATTTTCATCTTAATATTTTATATTTAATCCTTAGTTTCTGCTTTGTGAACTCATGACTTAATTGGCCAGAAATTTTTTTTAGTGTCTTTATAAAATTTTGTGTTATACTGTGTTGTTATACTGTATTTGAATGAATAGTGAAAAAAAATTGCAATTGGAATCATATGCACTGACAAGAATGTTAAAAAGTCAATGCCTTTAATCTTTTAAAAAATTTTATGGCAGTCCAATATTTAAATCGTTTGGCAGTTCAATATTTAAATTGTTTTCACACCTTGTCTTAAACTACGTCTTGTTAAGCATGTCTAGTTATTTGAATGATGTCTGTGTGACATGGATTTCTCATCTCTTACTGTTTGCATTATTGTGAACGCTCTTTAGGACAGAAGCTTACATACATTAGTGGAAGCAGCCAAGGCTTTGAGCTTATACTCTATGAAATAATAGCCTGAGCTGTAACTTGTCCATTTTAGCCATGACTGGAGCTGGAGCAACTAGAATACAGGGCACCATATCTCAAGGCTGAACAAAGCAGTGGGGTCCTGGGTCTGGAGCACAAAACCATTGTTGTCTCCTAGGCCTCCAGGCTTGTGATAAGGAAGGGTTTGCCAGGAGGACCTCTGAAATATCCTGGAGGCATTTTCCCCATTGACTTGGCTATTAATATTTGGGTTTTCCTTACTTATGCAAATTTCTCTAGCCTTAAATTCTTCTTCATAAAATGGGGTTTTTCTTTTCTTCCACATGGCCAGGCTGCCACTTTTTCAAACTTTTATGCTCTTCTTCCCTTTTAAATATAAGTTCCAGTTACAGGCCATTTCTTTGTTTCTTTTAAATATAAGTTCTAGTTACAGGCCATTTCTTTGTTTATGCAAAGGAGTATAGACTTTTAGAAGCAGCCAGATCATCTCTTGAATGCTTTGCTGCTTAGAAATTTTTTCCGTCAGAAAAACTAAATCATCTCTTTCAAGTTCAAAGTTCCACAGATCTCTGGAGTAGAGGCATAGTGCTGCCAGTCTCTTTGCTAAATCATAGAAAGAATGACCTTTGCTCCAGTTTCCAATAAGTTCCTAATCTGTATCTGAGACTGCCTCAGCTGGGACTTCACTGTCTATATCACTATAAGCATTTTGGTCACAACCACTCAGCAATTCTCCAAAAAGTTCCAAACTTTCCCTCATGCAATTTAAAACTTATAAATTGCCTATTTCTGGAATATTTTAACATTTTTGGGACACACATGACAATGGGTAACCAGAAAGCCAAACCACAATTAAAGAGAAACTACTGTAATCATACTTCTGACAGGCCATTTCCAGCCTACAAACCCTGCCTGCCACCCACTCCTCAAAAATAAGCCTTCCAAAGTCTTCCTGCTCATTCCTAAATAGTAATTTCCAGGTCATTCTGACAAAAGTATGCATTCAAAACACTTCATTTTAATTGTGAAAAATGTAGGCTACAAACTGGAAAACATGTGTACCATAAAATAGAGAACATAAAATTAATAGCGGGACTTATATTTTCATTTTTGAGGTTCAAGAAATAAGATGAAAGTAGTATTATTTTTAATAAACTTAAAAAAAAGACTAAGACAGTACATTGAAGAATAGTTCTACATCTGTCATAAAGTAATTAAGGAAAACAATAAAAAATGCATATAAAATAATGCCAAGAATATTTCATGTTAGATAATTGAGTGTGGGGTAAGCCATGGAATTAACACATAATTATGCCTGGAAATGCAACTGGTGATAAAAGTTTTATCAAAGTATATAATGTTAACATAAGGCTATATTCAGGGCCATTAGACCCCATAACAAGCATCTTCAAATGGCTTATAGTACAGCAAAAGGGAATTCAGTATTTTCATAAACATCTGAAATTCAGGAGAGAGAAAGCAGCTTAATCTGTTATTTAGTTCTACCTCATATATGAATGAAATCTGTCATAGCTTTGCAATTTGAAACAACAGAGTTAATTTACTCTCTCATGGGTTATGTTGATCATGATGCTTGTTATTAAGGCAATTAACTAATAAAAATTTTAAAGGAAGAGATGGAAGTTGAATATTTAAATTGTTTTGACACCTTGTCTTGTTAAGCATGTCTAGTTATTCTGAATGATGTCTATGTGACATGGATTTCTCACCTCTTACCATTTGCATTATTAACTTCTGAATGCTCTTCGGGACAGAAGTTCACAAATAGTGGAATATTTACTCCAGGCTCTGAACTATGTTAAGTTTAGGGCTTTAATGATGAATCTCATGCTTCTTATTAATGAATATAATCCTCTTGGGGTTGTCTTATTTAACACTGATTGCTGTTGGATGATTATTTTCTGTGATCTTGTTTATACTCTATTAATGCAAACAAGATGATGTCTGCTATTTTACCATTTGTATTAAATGATTCACCATTAAACTTTGCAACAACTGATACCACCAGATCCTGAAATCATTTTTTCTTTTTTAATCATATCATTAATATATCACTCAAGCAATCTCTTATTTTAAAACATATATTAAATCTTTGAGTAATCTTTAATTCATTTCAAAGATTTTATTTTATTCATTATTACATATTTGAAGTATTTTTCATGGTAAGTCTGTAAACCTAATAAC
This sequence comes from Sapajus apella, assembly GCF_009761245.1. Classification (NCBI taxonomy): domain Eukaryota; kingdom Metazoa; phylum Chordata; class Mammalia; order Primates; family Cebidae; genus Sapajus; species Sapajus apella. Next base: position 2,665,449 of record NW_022436965.1, read on the forward strand.
CTAATAGTGACATTTAATACTGATTTAGAAATAATTTATATAATTTAATATTTGTATATTTTCAGACTTCTATTCCCCCTCATTATGCATGCATTAAATGCTTTCATCAAAATATCATTTTTATTAGTTTCAGAACAGGCAAAAATATAGACTTTTGAAATTTCATTGAATATCCACATTTATTTTGAGCCACGTGCCAACGTAGCTTGAATGGTAATGTTAATGTTTACATAATGTGCAACCTGTGTAACAAGAATATACAGGCATACATGTTAACATGTTTACAAAATTAGACTTATTAAATCTTAAGGGCACACATAAACATTTTGTACAACTTTTGAACTTTATGACCTTTAAAATTTACGCAATTTTGAGTAGATTTCACTTTCGTCCAAAGTTTGGTACTTTTAATTTTCAAAGCCTAAAGATTTTTCATCTTTGCTAATGATGTTTTTGACAACTGCTTCTGAATATCCCCAGGAATTGATAAACTATTATTATTTTTGTAAATCAGCACTTCTTCTGCAATGCAGCTTTTTGCCAAAGTTTTCCCACGACATTCACAGATGACATTGCCAGCAGATCTAATTTCCTCAATGATATTTTTATCTACTTTTCCTTCATCGGGACATTTTTAAACATTAAAATATTTTTACTTCTTTTATAGATTTTCTGCTATTTATAAAACTCTTTTAATCTAAACTAAACTAAATCTTAAGATTATTTAGTGCTAAACTAAATCTTATGAGAACTACGTAATTGGTTTATGCCTTCTCAGTGAGAGAAAATGTTCATAATGATGAAAACATAGGAAAATATAAAAATTATAAAAATTAAAGATTGTGGCATTTTCCCTTGAGTAGGCTAGGAAAAAAATTTACCTGATTATAGGTTTTTCTGAAAGCCCTCATAATTTGGCTGTGGAATGCATGGTGTTAGCCGTCTTAGTGTAAAGTTTGCCTCTGTCCAGCTCCACTTTATTTAGGTCAGTTCTTCATGAATTTCCATCAGAATTTATCACTAGTCAGAGGATATCCTAACAGTAAAGTGCTGCTTCAGGTAGTATACACTTTTAAGTTAGGTTGTCTTTTTTCTTCTCAATGATTAGAGAATTTTGTTACGTTGTCAATGAATGAGAAATTCTTCTCAATGAGTTGTGAATTGTATATATTCATTAATTGTGCATTTGCTGGTATTAAATCTCTTAGATTTACTCTTAATTAAAATGGCTTCATTTCACTTAAAATTTGAAGAATAGTTACACTGCACATAGTATCCAATGTTGCCAGTAATTTTCTTCCCATGATTTGAAGATAGCATTTTATATTCAGCTGGTTTCATTTAGCCTTAATAAGTCAACTTATAGACCTTTTACAACTTCCCTTTGCTTAGACTATTGTTCAGATTTTCTTTTTTATTTTGTTGTTAGAGTAGCTTTTCTCTCAAAATTTCAGTCTAGATTTTTTTTCTCATTTATTCCGCACCTTACAAATTCTTTATTCATCTTTGCGTAATGTGTTTTTATTTCCATCCATTGAATTCTTAAATTGTTACTTGTTTTGTTAGTTTCAGATTTTTCATTTGGTTCTGCTATGTATATTCCAATCATCTGCCATGATTCTTTAGATGTTTTATTTTTCTTGATATATTCAATGCATTTATTTTTAAGTATTTGATAACTCCTTTACCTGGTTTCCTACTGGTTTTTTTATTAATGTAACTTTCCTTTCCTGAATTTATTTTCATATCTGCCATACATGCTTGTTTGTTTAAAATTGAATCTATGACAATGCGTATAAAAAATTGAGATAACTTGAGCTTAGGAATACTTGAGTCTAGAATGATGCTGCATTTTTACAAAGATGATATAAAATTATTTCATACTTTCCTCCATTTGCTTATAAATTTGCATATTTTGGATTTCACTTCAGCTTATTTGTGACCTGGGTTTTTTTATTTTCCTTTAATACAAGTATTTATTTTATTCCTGTACAATTTTATATATGTCTAAATCTGAGAAAACATTATGAACCCAGGAATAATGTCTGGTCACATCCTTCTATTTCCTTTACCATCTGGTGTAAATCAAATTTCATATGTAGGAGTCTTCCTATCCCATGATTCTGTCAATAGCTAGAAGCTGTGCACAATTCTCAGGTGGGGAGTCTTTAGCAAACTTTTCATTTAATGTCTTCTATACAGTCACAAAAAAAATGTACACAAAATGTGGACCCAACTGCCTAAAATGTATCATCAACTGATTAATCTTTGCCAGTGACCATAATACAGATATTATGGAAATGGAGAATAGTAAACAGGCAAAAATTGACTGGATATGATACTTTTTACAAGAAGTCCTTCATGGAATTACTTACTTGAAACTCCAGACCATGTTCTCAAGCAATATTTGAACTGATCGTTTTATGGAAACCATTCCACAGCCAGTGATGTGGCATTGTCATATCACCTATGAGAAAGGAAAGCCTTCTAAATACTGCATGTTCTCCCTTATAATGGGTGCTAAATGACGAGAATTCATGAACACAAAGAAGGAAACAACAGACTCTGGGGTCTATTTGAGGGTAGAGTGTGGGATGAGGGAGAGAAGCAGAAAGGACAACTATGGGGTACTAGGCTTAATACCTGAGTGATAAAATAATCTGTACAAAGCTCTGATATTAGTTTACCTATCTAGCAAACTTTCACATGCACCCCCAAATTTAAAGCAAAAGTTAAAGAATGGAACTTCTTAAAATTAGTATTGAGATTTTTTTATAGATATGGAAGAAGTCGAATACACTAATGCAGGTCACAACAGTAATGTTGCTATTTTCATTTATTTTGTTTCCAAAGCCCATATAATATATTTTGATTCCCCTCTTCCTCTTGTGTTAGTGGTGTCCAAATAGTCTTCTAAATTTGCTGTAAAAATCATTCCAACTAGACTTTGTTGTGCCTTAACTACGATGACATGCAGTTTTACATTCAGATCAAGTTGCTTCAAATGCTCATTTTGAAATTTGCCATTAATATTCATCCAAAAATTTTAATTCTATTATGGATATATAATAGTTATATTTATGGACTGCATGTGATCTTTTGATTCAAGCATAACATATATAATGATGCAATCAGGGTAACTGGGGCGTACGTCACCTCATACATTTATTATTTCAGTGTGTTAGGAAATTTCAATTCCAATCTTATAGTTATTTTGAAATATACAATAAATTATTGTTCACTACAGATACCAGATAGATCCACCTAACACTAGTCATTCTATTTATCCTCTTTTTTTTTAGTCTAGTCTATTGACAATCTCCTTTATTTAAGTGCTCCTTCTCCCAGCCTCTGGTAATCATCATTCTGCTGTCGACCTCCATTAGTTCTATTTTTTTTTTAGGTCCTACATATAAGTGAGAACATACAATATTCATCTTTCTGTGTCAAGCTTACTTTACATATAATGTCTTCCAGAATTGTCCATGTTCTTATCAATAACAGGATTTCATTCCTTTTTATTACTGAATAATATTCCATTGTGTATTTATAACACATTTTCCATTTCTTCATTGATGGATATTTAAGTTGATTCCATATCTTGGCTATTGCTAATAGTGCCACAATAAAGATGAGAGTGCAGCTATCTCTTCAGTGTACTGGTATCCTTTCTTTTGTACACAAACTCAGTAGTAGCATTGCTGAATTATATAGTACTTATATTTTTAGTGTTTTTGAGGAAGCTTCATACTGTTCTTCATAGTGGAGATATCTGGTCCATTGTGTTTGGACACCCTGAATTCAATTTAAATATTTTATTTTATCAGGCAGTCACCCTGTTTAGGTTCAGCATGTGAGTCCTGGCCTAGTTTATGGGATAAGGTTCCAATAGCAGTTTATTTTGAGAATCTTTGCAGTGTCGTTTTGGTCTACTTGACTTACCTGGACACTGAAATGTCCATGAGCAGCACATAGAATAAACAAATTGTATTATATTCAAATAATGGGATAATTCCCAATTAAAAAATAGATTTATCTATGTAAACTTATGAATGATATGTAAACTCATGAATGAATTTCACAAACAAAATATTAAACAACAGAAGCCAGGTACAAAATAATTAATGTGAATTAAAAAAAAACAGCATAATCTAGAGTGATAGAAAAGTTGTTAATTCTGGTTTAAGAATTTTGACTAAAAAGTGGACATTGAAGCCTTCTTGTATCTTAGAAGGTTTTGATATTCTGTGTGCTCATCTGGGAGTCTTTAATGAGAAAAATGATATGTGTATATATGTATATAAGGTAAACATATATAATCAATTAGCACACATGTACAGCTTGTACCCTTATAATGTGGACTTTATGATATATATAACTCAGTAATTATGTAAATTTTAAAAAATATTTAACCTTTTTTTAGTTTATGTTTTTTTCACTTTTTTATCGTAGAAATTTGAGATTTCCAACTTAATGTTATGGGATTCATATAGTTATAAAGATACATACATATTGTGGTTAAGCCGAATAACATATCTGTCATCTCACAAAATTATTTTTGTATGTCACAAGACACACTAAATCCTAAGTATTGGGTATTATTTATTATATAACAAAATCCCTAAATGGGTTCAAAGATCTCTTAAAGCTATCAAAAATCCATGAATGCTCAAGTTTATGATACAAAATGGAATTATATTTGCATATGACTTATACACATCCTCTCTTAAAGTTTTAATCATTTCTGTGTTATGCATAATACCTAACACATGTCAATGCTGTGCAATTAGTTGTTTTATTGTACTGTTTACAGAATCATGACAAAAAAAAGTCTGTGCATGTTCAGATAAGATACAATTTTGTTTTGATTATTTTCAGTCCATGGTTGGTTGGCTGAATCCATGGCTGTGGAATCCACAGATATGGATATGGAAAGCTGACTGTATTTCAAATTATACGTCAGTGTGCCTATGAGTATGTAAAATTTTACTAATATGAGATGAAATTAGCAGACACTAACACTATAGTTAATTTGTACTTTTAGAGTCATTTTGACCTTTTTATGTTCGATTAAATTGATCTTAAGAGAAAGAGAAATGACAGGAAAACATAAATACTTCAGTCTTTTTCTTTATACTATAACCATAAAAACAATGCTAGTGTTAATTTTGATGCAGTTCCTTATAATACATTTTAAATTAAATGTCAGTTATATTAATGATGTGTGTACTTGTTTATTCTTGTATTATACATCAATTAAAAGTTCAAACATATCTTGACAGGGCCTTTTCACTAGATATTCTGATTTAATTGGTCTGGCATGGAGCACAAACATTGATATATTAAAATACATCATTCATCATATTAATGTGTCGACAAGATTGAGAACCACACAAAAGAAAAATCAGCACAACATTTTAGATGTAAAAATGCTGGTATATATCATCAAACAAATAAGTGTATACACTATAGAGATACAAAACTTTGATTCCCACTTCTTGCTGTTCTATTACAGCCTCGACATTGATTCTAGTTTTCCATAGCATGGGAAATAAAATTGTCAATTTTACTGATGACAACTGTGTAACTGTAATAAAGCTAAAGAAGAGTGTGGAAACATCCCTTGATGAAAATGCAAGCATCTTCCTTCCTTCTCTGTATTCATCTATTTAGTGAGCTACCACTCTAATCTATCTGATTACCTTCCTTTTTCTTTTTCTCCTTACTTCCTTTTTTCGTTTCTGCTTGTATGTAGTTTTTATAAAAATGTATATGTAACTTGGATGCTTCTACATCTTTTCCTTTCCCATTGACATGGGTCGTATTTTGTTCAGTCATGCTATGTAAGTGCGAAATGAAAGTGAGCTGTTACTGGATATTCTTTGGTTTATTATCAAGAGGTAATCCCATACTGGAAATATGTTGGAAACTAGACTGTACTGTAAACAGAATTATGGTACACTACTGATGGGTTTTCTTTGATTATAAAATGTGAGTGGGTAGGGGTATACATTAGTATGAGAGATCTTTTAAAATGGCTCCTTTCTAGCTTTACATATTTTGTTAACCTTAAAGAAAAGAAGATACAGTTACTCTGTTTTTAAGTGGCCCTAGTCATTGCAGAAATTACAATAATCCTGTGTTTATTTCACTTTTTATTTATTTATTTATTTATTTTTACTAAAGTTGACCCTTGAACAACGTGGGTTTGAAATACGTGGATCCACTTACACACAATATTTTTTCGATAAATATGTTGGAAAAAACTTGGGAGATGTGCAACAATTGGAAAAAAAACTCACAACTTGTGTAGCCTAGCAATGTCAAAAATTAAAAAATAAAGAGGTATAACATTAAAGCATAAGCTATCTGGAGATACAAATCCATTTTATCTTATTCTACCATAAAAACCACACATTTATGATGAAAAGTTAAAAGTTGTCAAACCTTACCCACAAATACTTACATACACCTTGTGGGCCACCATTCAGAATGGAGAGAAATGTAAACAATGGTCATGATTCAGTATTAAATTAACTGCAGTCTGCAATGTGCTGTCGTAGCTGTTGCTGTTGCAGTGGGCTCAAGTGTTGTCGATACCCACTTCCAAGGCCAGTTATCTCTGCCTGAGAAGTTCCTCTCTCAGGTAATTGCATATAGCAGCAAAAAGTGGTATCTCACAGTTTCCCTCAGCCTAGGCAACACGAAGACCAGGAGGATAAAGGTATTTATGATAATTCACTTCCATTTAATAAGTAGAAAATATATTTTCTTTTCCTTATGTTTTTCTTAAAAGCATTTCCTTTTCTTGAGCTTACTTTACTGTTAGCATACAGAATATTTTCTCTTCCTTATGATTTTCTTAAAAGCATTTACTTTTCTTTAGCTTACTTTAGTGTAAGAACACAGTATGTAATCTATATAAAAACATAAAATATGGACTAACTGTATTATCGATAAATTTCAGTTGAGAGTAGGACATTCATAGTTAAGTTTTTAGGGCGTTAAAAATTATATGTGGATTTTGAACTGCACCGAGCCCAGCTAATTTGTGTTTTCAGCAGAGATATGGTTTCTCCATGTTGGTCTCTGTGTTGGTCAGGTTGGTCTCGAACTCCTGACCACAGGTGATCCACCTGTCTCAGCTTCCCAGAGTGCAGGGATTACAGGTGTGAGCCACCATGCCCAGCCTAGAATTATAATTGAATGCTTAAATTAGATAATAGCTTTTATGGATGCTGCCCTTGGAGTCACTATTTAATTCAACCGAAAAACGCCAATGAAATGAGCAGTTCATAGCCAAATTCTTCATTCTCTAGCCATCATCATAACACCTTTTTTGTTTTCTGTTTCATTACTTCTGCGTAACTATACAGTTTTGAGTAGGCAGTAGATAATCTATAAGCTTGCAGCACTAAAGGGAAATTATATTTAAAAAAGATAAGATTGGTCTTTACAGAATTATTTCCAGGTTCATATGTCGGGGTAATTATTTCATTTGCTTTAACAACACTTGCAGAAATGTTATTTAAATGATTATTTTGTTAAAAATCATAATGCTGAGACTGACTAATTTTGACTGAGACCAATGCTGCACTAAAAACCAACATACATACACAAAATAGTTCTTGGTTTTTCATTTGCAATATGCAGAATAATTGTTCTGTGAAGACAGCAGGCTGAATAATGCTCTGCCTCCCCACAAAGGTGTCCAAGTCATAATCACTGGTTCTGTGAATGCGGCTTTGTATTTGTTGTTATGTTAAAGTTCCTTGGATGGGTTACCTGGAATATTCTTAATTCTCAAAGTTTACCTGGTGCAATCACCATATGAAACACAAAAGGAGTCAGAAGAGGTAATGTGATAATGAAAGCAGAGACTGGAGTTATATAATCAGAAGATAAAGGAAAGGAACAGCAGCCAAGGAATACAGATGGCCTCCAGAAGGTGGCAAAAGCATGAAAACATGTTTCCTCTAGTGCTCCAGAAGGAACCAGACTGCCAACACCTTGACTTTAGCCCAGTGGAACTAATTTCAGGCTTCTGGCCTCTGAAACTGTAAAAGAATAAGTTTGTGTTGCTTTAAGCCATGAAATTTGTGGCAGTTTGTTAATAGTAGCAGTAAAAGAAAATGTGGCCTCTGATCAGGTGAAGATAGCATAAACATTATTGAAGTCATCAAAAATTTTGGTTCAAGTAATTACAAAACTATACTCGGAATCACTAAAATGCAAATTTTGTTTCTCTGTCTTCATCACTAAACTCTCCTTTTCTTAGATGTGTTTAATATTGTTATATATAAACTTTTATTTACATAAGACTTCATTTGAAGATTATTGAAATTCCTTCACAATTTTCTGCTCTGACATAATATTTCATCCAACTCTCCACAAACTATCATTTAGTAACTATGAGAAATGAGTAAATATTAGTAAGAGGCTAACAGAAAATCTACTCAGGTACCTTCAAACAAAATGAAGTGAATTTATATAAATTAAACATTAGAAACAACTGAAAGAGAAAATTACAATTTAAAATTATCATAAAATATGCCTATCTGAAGGTCATGAAACTATTATTTTATTTTTGTCTTAGTAACACAATTTTATTTTAATATTTATATTAACAATTCTACCAGAGTTTGTTTTGCATGTGATTTGAACTATGGGTAAAGAATCAAACTTTTTAAAATGTGGCTTCCCATTTCGCTCAGTAAAATGTATTGAAAACAAAATCAGTATTTTATTATACTGCAATACTGCAATGTTATATTTTACCATAAAACATACAATGGGCTCTTAGGTACTGACTGTCCAGCCTAGGCAACAAATTATTATTATTAATTTGGAGTCCCTTTGGGTCTGTCCCTGATTTGAATCTTTCATTCCACTTTTAACAACTAACTTCTGTGCTTAATTTGGTGACTGAAGATAAAGCCTAATACACTGTATAAAATTCGGTTCAGAAAAACAAAGAAATAAAAAATATGCAATGGAAGTTAATAGGCATGGAGTGAAAAGCGATAACACATATGTAAAAGGAGTTATTTTGTTTTGTGAGACTGAGTCTCACTCTGTCACCCAGGCTGGAGTGCAGTGGTGTGAACCTGGCTCACTGCAACCTCTGCCTCCCAGGTTCAAGAGATTCTCCTGCCTCAGCCTCCTGAGTACCTGTGATTACAGATGTGCACCACCATGCCCAGCTAATTTTTATATTTTAAGTAGAGATGGGGTTTCACTATGATGGTCAGGCTGGTCTCAAACTCCTGACCTCGTGATCAGCCCACCTTAGCCTCCCAAAGTGCTGGGATTAAAGGCAGAGCCACCACGCCCTGCCATGAAAGAAGTTCTTAAATGAATAGAGAGAAAGGAGAGATTCACTACTTAGGCCAATAATTGCTAACATAGATATCTGATAAAAGACATAATTCCTGAGATCCATCAAGGTCACCAAATATGAAGTAGGAAAAAAAACAAATCCATGCTTGGTATATCATTATGAAATATTGTTCAGCCAAAAACAGAGCAAGTATTATAAAATTAGACATAAGAAAAATCTATTTTACTTCCAAATAAACAACTAAACTTATGTAGGATATCAAAACAACACAATTAAAGACGGAAAACTGCCTATTGGTGTTATCAAGGCCTGAAGAATGAAATAACTGTCAATTTAAAACTGTATACCTAAAGAAATTCTCTTTCAATTTAGGGCTAATAATCAAGATATTTCAAAGAACTACCACATAGAAATTAAATTCCAAAATTCCATCTCTAAAAAAAATTAATAATATATTTCAAGAAATAATTATTTTAGAAGATTCAAGATGCAAGCAGAAATGTCAACATAGAATATGATAAACACTTAGGCAATTCTACAGAGAGGTTGACCTGCATACAATCTTAACCCCTGTGATCCCAGCACTTTGGAAGTTTGAGGCAGGTGGATCATCTGAAGTCAAATGTTCAAGACCAGCCTGTCCACCATGGCAAAACCCCGTCTCTACTAAAAATAGAAATATTAGCCAGGCGTGGTGGCGAGTGCCTGTAATCCCAGGTACTCAAGAGGCTGAGGCAGGAAAATGGCTTGAACCCTGGAGGAGGAGGTTGCAGTGAGCCAAGATCATACTGCTGCCCTCCAGCCTTAGAAACAGAGTACCACTTGGTCTCAAAAAAATAAAAAACTAACTAATTAAATAAATAAAATCTTAACATGAATATCTAAATTATATGACCTAAAAAGAACAGAACTAAACAACTGAATGAGAAGATGATGTGAAATGGAAAGGAGATTACTGCATTACAGAGATTTAAGAGTCCTGTTTGGATTAGAACAATACTAATAAGATCAATTTTAAATTAAATGCTATACGTAATTTAAAACATTGGGATTTATAACGTAAAATACAGGAAAATACAATCTCAATTAAAAAAACAGCAAATGAATATTATAGAAAATAATAACTTGAGGTAAATAAATAAGACATGTTATCACCAAAAATATATTAATGGTAAATTATTCCAATCACAGAGAAAGCCTGAAAGAATGACACTTTGGGAGGCCAAGGCGGGCGGATCACAAAGTCAGGAGTTTGCTACCAGCCTGGCTAACAAGATAAAACCCCACCTCTACTAAAAATCTAAAAATTAGCCAGGCATGGTGTTGCGCCCCTGTAGTTCTAGGTAGTTGGGAGACTGAGGCAGGAGAATCACTTGAACCTAGGAGGCGGAGGAAGCAGTTAGCCAAGATCATGACACTGCACTTCAGCCTGGGTGACAGAGCAGGACTCTGTCACTCTCTCTCTCTCTCTCACTCTCTCTCTCTCTCTCTCTCTCTCTCTCTCTCTCTCACACACACACACACACGAATGAAAACATGATTCAATTTTAGCTACAAGAGACACATTTAAAACAAATAGGAAGTATAATTTAAAAAGTTGTAAATAAATAGAATGTTTCCCTATATTGAAAATAAACTTTTAACTAACAAGAACATAAAAATAATTACAAACTCCTATGCAAATAAGTTCTCTCAAAATATATAGAGAATAATGGACAGAACAAGAAAAACTGATTAGAAAACAATACACATTTTTCAGGAAGTGGTAAATAAGCATATAAAAATCTATAGGATTTAGTTTTAAAGATATATCTTATGCTTTTAAACATTGTGATATTAAAATATTTTAATAATAGGATATACTTTAAAACCACTAGTGTTTTGAATATATTTACAACACAAGACTTGACAATAACAGTTGTCAACCCTGAAAGTTTTAATAATATATAAAACTAACAGTTCATTGCACCATAAATTGTCTCCACAAGTTTCCAATTACTTTAACTCTAAAATTTATATATTTTTTGTCATGATTCCATAAACAATACAATAAAACAACTACTTGCACAGCATTGACATGTGTTAGGTATTATGCATAACACAGAAATGATTAAAAATTTAAGAGAGGATGTGTATGTTATATGCAAATATAATTTCATTTTATATAATAGACTTGAGCATCCAGGATTTTTGATAGCTTTAAGAGATCTTTGAACCCATTTAGGGGTTTTGTTATATAACAGAAAATACGCAATACTTAGGTTTTAGTGTCTCTTGTGACATACAAAAATAATTTTGTGAGATGACAGATATGTTATTCTGCTTAACCACAGTAATTGTACTATCTGTAAGTATTTTTATAACTATACAAATCCCATAACATTATGTTGGAAATATAATGCAAATTATATTAGAAAAAAAAAAACCATGATAACAAAATGATTTAAAAGTGGTTGATAGTTTAAAATATAGCAAAATAATTCTTTAGTCCAAGAAGAGAAATATCATATATTAATTAGAAGTTATTTATAGAGGGATGTAAAAATAATGATATAAAAACATATTATGTACTGAGAAATGTGTATTTTTAAAGTAACTAGTAAAGAAGAAAGACTAAAAAACTTAATATTTCAAAAGTAAGGAAAATATATCAGAATAATTCCTGGGAAATTACTGAGTAGGATGTGATAAACATAAAAACAGATATAAATAGTAAACAAAAAACTAGACAAAACTAACATACCCACATGTTTATCTGAAGCAGAATGGATTCAGTAGAAACAGATAAGGAACAAATAATATTAGGAGAGAAAATTAGTTCATAACTAAAGATACAGCACAACTTAAATGCAGTAAGGTATATTGTGAACAAAATTATTCAAAATAAGTATAATTCTACTTGATATTGACAATTTTCTAGGAAATATAACTTCCTACAACTGACACAAAAATACTAAAAAGTATGAATAAACCCATAAACAAAAAAATGGGAGGCATAAGTGGTATAAAAATGTGTGATATAAACTTTTTAAAACACAGGTATTCTTTGTTAAACTGTTTTTCAAAATTAAACACGAGGGCCGAATTATTTTAGGGGTGAATTTACTAATCTTTCAAAAAGATAATAACTACAGTTAACAAACTATTACAGAGGATAGTGAATGATGGTGTTTATTTTAGTATATGTTTGTATACCTGTGTTATTTACATATTTATATATTTCATATGCATGCCGTTTTCAATGCTTACATGTTTTAAAATGCTTCTGACTACCATTTTGGTGTAGTTTATAAGATAACATAATAAACATAAAATTTGTTGCAACAAAACTATTTAAAAGTGGTTATTTTAAAATATATCAGAATAATTCTTGAGGCTTACAAGAGAAATATCATATGTTAATTAGAAGGTATTTATAGATGAATATAAAAATGATATAAAAACATGTACTAAGTACATATTTTTAAATTATTAACTAGTAAAAAAGAAAGAATGAAAAAATTCTTGCTGGGTGAATAGATAAATTTGGGTACAATAACAGTAATAGAATAATATAAAATACAAACTATAGATATTTTCAGTAACACAGACAAACTTTTACATAAGCATGCAAATTGTCTGAGTGGCAAAGCAGATAACTACAGGCTAAATACAGTGCAGCATGCTTTAAAACATTTTGATAGCAACTAAAATTTGAAGGTTTTATTGTGTAGGGTAGTATAAAAATGAAGAGTGATATTAAAAAATATATATCACCTATATTTATAACTAGATACACAGAAGATGATAGATATGAAGATAGAGCTGTATCTGATATATGTGTTTGAGGGAATACAAATAATGGGAACATAAATATGAATGTAAATAAAAATGCACACATAAATTTAATGAAGAGTTAAGGGTAGTTGCTCCTGTAGAGGAAGCTAAGGAAGTAGGAAGGAAAAAAATACATAGTTTAGAATTAGTAATACGTGAAGCTGTTTGGTTTATGGTGGGTTCATGGTGTTTTATTACATTATTTACATTATTTATTGAATCAGTAAAAGATAGTCATATATTGACAATGATTTTAAGCATGGCCGGTCCTATCGTTGTCACATCTCATCACTAAGACACTGTTGTACCTCTCTCTCTTACTAATAAGGACACCTGTGATTATACTGGGCCAATCAGAATAATTTCCCACATGCTCATCTCATTTGCAAACTTAATTCTATCTTCACACTTAATTACTCCATAGCATAAAACATATTTAGATGTTTCAGGGATAAGACCTAGACATTTGGGTGGGGAGTATTATTCTGCCTACAGTAGAAAGAGTGGAAGTAATAGTTAGTTTCAGTTAGAGTCATTCATGTTAGGTAATAAAAAAATTTTGAAATAATATAAATAATAAAATTTCAAAACAAATAATGAACTCCGTCTTTCTGAGGTGCAAAGATATGATTCCTATTTGTTTATTTTTGTCTGTATTTTGTATACTATGTCTCAGAATTCCTAATCCAAGTTTAAAGTCTCATACCACACATAAAGGAATTATGACATCATTTTAAATGGTAGATCAACTGTTAAAAAAAAATTCTAGTTTAGCATAGCAAGGATCTATTATCTAATCTAAAAATGCACATTTATTTGTCTAGAGCTAACTTCAAGGAAACAATTTTGCATCAAATTAAGTAACCCAAGGTGAAAATACTTCATGAAAGACAAAGGAAAACCCTGAGATATTTGGGGAGTTGTTGAGTGATCTCTTGTTATTGCTGCTCTCTTTTCATATAGGTTTATGTTACAAGTAACAGGGAAGTCAATGTTAACAATTTTATCTTCTTAGGTGGGTTCTATTAGAAACTATCATCACGATCAGTAATATTTTATGAACATTTTATTCATGGTAGTTTGGCCCTTCATTCTTCATGTTTAGACTCCTAAGTAATAGAAATTCACTTTTTTTTTTTTTTGGAAAAAGTATGTCAAATCTAATTACCAGAACCTTGTCCTGTTAAAATAAGAAAAATGGAATGCTAGGATATGATTGATACTTCACATGCCAAGGGAACCCCCCCCAAAAAAATAAAATGCGATTCAGTTAAATAATTTATCACATGTGTTATGTAAATTTCATTGAAGATAGGCCATTTGGAAATGACTTTAGTTATTTAAACACTACGTATTTATCATTTTCAGGGTCTTCACATCTAGTAAGCCACAAGGCCTTTTTGTCTTTTCTTCTTACTAAAGGGGTCAGATTCAGAAAAAAAAAAAAAAAAAAAATGAGCACATGAATGAATGCCCAGCCATTTTTGATAATTAATGGAAATAGTGTGATGATTTGGAATGAAATAATCCAGAGTATTCAGGGATGAGAGGATAGATATGTGTTAGGTTGAAATAATACAGTACTGAATAGGAAAACAAAACATAAACAAAAAAGGTTGGGTACGGTGGCTCAGCCTGTGATCCCAGCTCTTTGGGAGGCTGATGGAGACAGGTACATCATTTGAGGGCAGGAGTTTGAGACCAGCTTGGCCAACATGGTGAAACCCTGTCTCTACTAAAAATACAAAAAAATAGCTGTGTGTGTTAGCACACATCTGTAGTCCCAGCTACTTGGGAGGCAGAGGCACAAGAATCGCTTGAACCTGGGAGGAGAAGGAGGTTGCAGTAGGCCCAGATTGCACCATAGAACTACAGCCTGGGTAACGGAGCGAGACTCCATCTCAAAATGAAAACAAAAGACACCTGCCCCTACTTTGCCTCCCACCTTGAGTAAAAGCTCCCTGAGGCCTCCCCAGAAGCAGATGCTACCAGGGTACTTCATGTACAGCCTGAGGAACCAGGAGCCAATCACCCAGTATCAGGTATTTCTTTAAAGCAATGCAAGAGGAGACTAATTTTCTTTGTAAATTACCAAGTCTCGGGTATTTCTTTATAGTGTTCAAGAGTGGACTAATACACATGGGAAAATTTGTGTCAAAACTTAGCCCATAAAGAATTAATAAAATTGCCTTAATGAAGTTTCTTCTAGAAAGGAATTTTCAACAAAAGTATACCCATATTTAGAAAAATTCAGTGAAAATGATCTTATCCATAGCATGAATTTGACATTTTGTTAATACTGTAGAGCCAAATTACGTATCATTTCTAAATAATAACATCAAACAGTGTTACGGTTAGGGTGGCCTCTTATGTTTCAGCAGATTAGTGTTCTTTATGCTTCAAATAATCTTCATGTGCTTTTTTGTAGTGTGTGTAGTTGTTTTGACCCACAGGTCTCTAATATTTTTATAACCTACAAGGTTATCTTTTTTGTTTGTTTCTGAAATGATTCAATGTGTAATCATAAAACATTTATAGCATTTGAATAAAAATATGTCATTATATTAACTGTGCAAAATATTTGCCACTACTTATTACTGGAGAAAGGCTACTACTTCTAATTACCTGATTTTTATTGTCCTATCTCTTTGTTTTTATTACACAAATCTATATTATGATTTTTTGTGCTTAATGCTCTTTAACATGCCATAGCCTCCAAAATGATGCTATCTTGTCAAGTCCTTGCATGAAATATTAATAATTTATTCATTTGGATAAAAATCATGAAAGCAACAAAGAAAAACTTGGGATAATTTTGTATTTGGTGGAACGGTATTTAAGACTAATGGAAACCACTCAGACTTTTAATTATGTTCGTTACAATGATTTGGTTCTGGATTATTTTTTCCTAGATTACTTTACCTACACACACATGTCATCCACTGTGGTAGTTACTAGATACTGAGAACTTGAAATGTGGCTTATTCTAATTGTGATGTCCTGTAAATATGAAATGCATATCAGATCTTAAAGACTTTGAAAAAATGTAAAAGCTCAATTATGATTTATAGATTAGTTGTGAAGGGACAATATTTTGATATAGCAGGCTAAGTAAAATGTATTACTAAAATTAATTTCACCTACTTCTGTTTGCTTTTTTTGAAAAAACATGAGACTATTAGAAAAATTGAATTACATATGCTGGTTATATTAAATTTTTACTCGGCAGTGCTGCACTAAACAATTTGACTTTGCCTGAAAACAAGTTTTGTTTGAAAGAGAGAAATGCAAGAGAGAAAATGTTGCTATTATATTTGCATTAAATTTCCATAGTTCCTACATATTTGTTTCAATAAGCAAATAATCAAAGTGGTTTTCCTGTTTCATAAAGACCTTATTTGCATTATTTTTTCTAACTTCCCTAAAGAAAAGCTTACTTTTTTGATCAATGGGTTTACAAATGTCAGATCCTAATCTAGCATTACACAAAGAAAACAACACCAAAATTAGGGTTATAAAAGTAATGTCTGTGTAATATTGATCTGTATTCCTAAAGGAGAATATCCTGTTCTATTATGCCTTTAACACAAACAAGGCATCACTCAACAGAATAGCTCAAACATTCACTTGTTGAGTAAATAGCAATTGAAAAAGCAATTGTAGAAAAGATACTTCAGCATAGTATAAGCATCCGGTGACCTCTTTCAGATCTCTAAAGGAAAGGCAAGAAATTTGCTGTAATAAAATCCTTTGAGACTAAAAACCCAATGATAGCACAATAGAAAATAAATAAAAAATAAATTTTAGCAAAGCAAAACCTCTCATTAAAATAAGAAAATCAAAAGCACAAATACATAAGTTCAAATATTTTTATTATCAATTCTTCCTGTTTTGGTATAGCAAAAGAAAATCTATTTTTTTTGTTTGTCAAAATGATTTTGATTTACTTTATATTAATTTTATATTGCTAGTGTAACAAATTACTACAAACTTAGTAACTTAAACCAGTACAAGTATATTAACTTACAGCTTTGTGGATCAGATGTCCAAAATCAGTTTCACTAGGTTGCAATCATGGAGTTGATAATGCTGTGTCCTTCTGCAAGTTCTAGAAGATAATTCATGTTTTAGCTTTTCCAGATTCTAAATGCTGTCCACATTCCTATTGATGCTGATTCTCCTGACTGTCTTATAAAGAGCCTCATGATTACATTAGGTCACCAGAATGATGCAAAATAATCTTTCCATCTCTAGATAATTACCTGCAAAGTCCTTTTTGCCATATAAGTAAAAATATTCAAAGATTTATGCTGTCTACCAAACCACCTTATTACCAAAACAACAGAATTTTCTAGCAATTTTGAAAATAATGTGTCATCCTCTCAATTAAAGAAATTCAATTTGTTATCAAAAACATTACCTTAAAGGAAACTCAAGCACCATATGCTTTGGTATCTGAGCTATCTTAAATATTTATAGAAGAATTAACAATTTATATACCGTATCTTTCACAAAATAGAATAAAAGAAAAATCCCCAGTACATTTTATAAGGCCAGCATAACAGTGATAGAAAAATAATGTTATGGGTAGAATATCTCCCAAAAAAGACAAATTGAGGCACTAATCTCTAGTACCTGTGCGTGTGACTTTATGTGGATTCAGGATTTTTGCATATGTAATCAAGTTAAAATTAGGTCTTACCAAATTAGGTTTGGCCATAATCCAATAGAGCTGATATCCTTGTAAAAACAGGAGACACACACATAAAAAGATACTGATATGTGACTACAGAAGCAGAGATGAAAATGCTGCACTTGAGTTCCAAAGTAATAAAAGATGGCAGGCAAACCACCAGAAGCTAGTAATTGAAAAGAGCTCTACCCAAAATTTCAGAGAGAGCAGGGTCCTGGACACAAGTTAATTTTGGACTTCTAGCTTTCAGTCCTGTGAGACAATAAATTTATATGGTTGGACATAACTTTGTCTGTAGTATTGTGTTATGGCAGCCCTAAGAAACTGATATACAGACCAAAATATTACAAGTAAACAAAATAATGTATTATGACAATAGATTCAGAATTCTTGAAAAAAAAAGGCAAAATAAACCAAAGCAATCTATAAAAATAAATATAACTTACTACTAAGTGAGGTTTGTTTCAACAATGCACGACTGGCTTAGCATTAAAAAATCCATTAGTGCAATTCACTGTATTGAGTATAAAAGAATAATACAGTATCTTAATACATGCACATAACTCATTTGGCAAAGTTCAGCATCCATCTATTATTGAAAACTCAGAAAAGCATGAATAGAATGAAACTTCAGTATTACAAACGGCATCTTCAAAATGGCTTCTGTTCATGTAATATTGACAAATAAAACATTAAATGCTTCCCAATAAGTTCAGGAGCAATGCTAGGTCATCCATTCTCAACACTTTCATTCAGCATTACACTGAAAATCCTTCATTTCTTCATTGTCTAATGTGCTTCCTTTCTTTATCAAAATACTGATTTTCTGACTTGTATCATTTTCTTTCTCTCTGAAGAATACGTTTTGACACATTGCAAGCTGTATCTACTGCCAACAAATGCTTCCAGTGTTTGTCTGAAAAAGATTTAATTTTTCAATGATAAGGGTAATGTAACTTGATACAAAATTCTAGATTGCTTGGTTTTTCTTCCAATTCTTTAAATATTTCCCTGCACTCTATTCTTGCTTGTATGATTTCTGAAGAGAAGTCTAATGTAATTCTTCGTTTCTCTAAAGGTGACCTTTCACATGACTCCACCCACACACCCTGGCTTCTCTCAAGATTTTCTCTGTCTTGTTTTGAATTAAATAAATATGATGTACCTAGGCATCAATTTTTTAAGGGTTTTCATAGTTGGTATTCTCTGAATTCTTAAATCTGTGGTTTTGAGTGTGTCATTAATTTTGAGAAATTGTCAGCAATTAATTTTTCAAATGATTCAATATTTGTCTTGCTCATTTCTCTATATCTGATCCACCTGATGTTTCCATTACATGTTATATGTTTTATAAGTATCCCACAATTCTTGACAGTTTTGCCCAATTGCTTTTTTCATTATTTTTTTCTCTTTGCATTTCAGTACAGGAGGTTCCTAGCAATATATCTTTAAGCCCACTGATTCTTTCCTTGGCTATGTCTAATTTACTGGTAAGTCATCAAAGGAATTCTATATTTCTGTACAATTCTTTTAAAATTTCGAACATTTTATTTATCTTTTTTTTTTTTTTTTGAGACAAAGTCTTGCTGTGTTGCCCAGGCTAGAGTGTAGTGGCACAATTTTGGCTCACTGCAACCTCTACCTCCCTGATTCAAGTGATTCCCATGCCTCAGCCTCCCAAGTAGCTGAGACCACACCCGGCTAATTTTTGTGTTTTTTTATTTATTTATTTATTTATTTATTTATTTATTATTTTTGAGATGGAGTTTTGCTCTTGTTGCCCAAGCTGGAGTGCAGTATCGAGATCTCCACTCACTGCAACCTCTGCCTCCTGGTTTTAAGTGATTCTCCTGCCTCAGCCTTTGGAGTAGCTAGGATTACAGGCACGTGCCAGCACACCTGGCTAATTTTTTGTATTTTTAGTGGAGATAGGGTTTTACCATGTTAGCCAGGCTGGTTTCGACCTCCTGACCTCAAGTGATCCATCTACCTTGGCCTCCCAAAATGCTGAAATTACAAGCATGAGCCACCATGCCCAGCCTAATTTTTGTGTATTAGTAAAGACATGGTTTTGCCAAGTTGGCCAGGCTGGTCTTGAACTCCTGGCTTCAAGTGATCCTCCCACCTGAGCCTCCCAAAATGCTGGAATTACAGGCATGAGCCATGTTGCCTGGCCTCTAGGATTTTCTTTTTATTCTTTCTTACAGTTTCAATCTCCTTGCTTACCTTACCTACCTGTTCTTTCATGTCATCTGTTTTATATTTCTTTAGAACCATCAACTTATTAATTATGGTTATTTTAAATTCCTGGTTCACTTTACCCTCATGTCTCTGCTGTATCTGAATCTGGTTCTGATGCTTGCTTCAATTCCTCTCTTCGGAATGTGTTTTTCTTATCTTTTAACATGCCTTGTGTTTACGTTTTTTATTGAAAGCCGGACATGTGAGATCAAGTAGTGGGAACTGAGAGAAACAGTCCTTTACCGTGAAATTTTATGTTTATCTAACCAGGAGTTATCCAGTGTTGAGTGTTTGTTATGCCTATAGATATCAGTCTTCAGTTCTATCTAGCGTCCTTGCTTTTCCCCCACTGTTAACTTTGAGTTCCCCTAGAGACTTCATAAACGGAGCTTGTGTCTTGCAGCTTGTTCAGTTGTGGTTCACTGTTATTATCCTGGAGCTCTGTTGTTGTAGTGGTAAGATACTGGGGAGAAGTGTTCTACAATAATATAACTAAGTCTCTAGAGGGAAGAG
>NW_022436965.1:2686061-2695928 GCF_009761245.1 Sapajus apella
AGTCTCTAGAGGGAAGGAAGTGTGTGTGTGTGTGTGTGTGTGTGTGTTTTCCCAGTAGGCCAAAGCCTCGGGTGGTACTGTTTTTCCCCCTACTCAAAGCATGACAAGATGTTCCTCTGATCCTCACAGTGAGAACCTGGTGAAGGTCCTGGGGGAAAATAATTTTTAAAATGTAGGATTCACCCCAACCCCAGACCAAGAGCGACTCCTGGAAGTTTGTAGCTCTCTGGGTAGCCGTCACTTTGGTTCCAGCGTTTAGGCTACTGCAGCAGCAGGCTTCTCTGTCCCTACCACCCATAAAGTGTGACACTCTGTATTTTCCTCTCTTCATTTTTCTTGGCAGCTGTTTGGTCTGTGATCTCAATTCTTCTTTGGAGTTAAAAGTTATTTTAGGATTTTGTCAGAGCCTAAATAATTAACAGAGAGAGCCTCTCTAAAATAAATTGTCTATTTGGGAGTGGATATTGTGATGGGAATATGCATGTCATAGTAAATAATGAGCATATTCAGGGAGGTAAAGGAAGACAGAAGTTTTTAAAGAGACAGTGAGAAGGATTATATAATTATTTTGAGATAATTATCCTTGACTGCAAGGATCAATAACAAGGATAGCACCAGGCTGAGGCTGCGCAGGCAGCTGCCAAGCAGGTATCCTTACAGAAGTATCTTTTTTTTATGTGTAAGGCTGTGATGGCCTTTGTGCAAGGTTGTGGTTTTTGCAGTCTTTTGTGATAGTTCTTGTTATTATGGATGTATGCATAAAAACCCTCCCCTCCCAGGCTTCTCCACCTCCATTTGTTATGGTTTTTAACACAAGTGACTCCATTTTTATTCTCATAACTTTCACATTTTTTATGTTTTCAGTTGGGTGAAGTACATTTGCAGTTGCTTATTGAAGCATTTTGTAATTTCTGCTTTAAAAACTCTGTCAGATAGTTCTAATATCTCTGTCACTCTGGCATTTGTAATGCTTGTCTTTTTCCATTGAGTTTGAGATATTTCTAATTTTTGATGTAACACCACATTTTTTATTAAAACCAGGACGTTTTTCTGTTAGGCTATGAGACTCTCAATTGTATTTAAATCTTCTCTTTTAGCTATATAATTTGACGTGCCTTCTTACCACGTTAATAATAAGGGGAAGAGGAGCTACCTTATGATAGCTGGGTGATGATAGAAACTCAGAATCTCCAACGTGTTTCCATTGAGATCAAAGGGGATGGCGCCTTGTTACCTTAGACAGTGATGGGAGTTTCTGTTTCTCACCAGGTATCCCATGATGCCTTCCTGTTTAAGAGGGGCGGAAGTGTCTTGTCACTGCTCTCTAAGTAGTCTCCACTGATCATGCAGTGGGAATGTTGTTATTCCCCTCTGATCTGGGTGAAAGTATTGACTCTATCCAATACCTCCTCTGACTCTACACTAGGGAGGAAGAGGAAGTCCTTGTTAATGCTGGTGGAAGTGAAAGTCCAGGCTCTCTGCATGGTTTCCACTGCCATCATGGAAGAGGTTGTACTGGAGCTGGTGATTACCTGGTGGTGATAAAGTTCCACTTCCCTATGTGGCCGCCTTAAAAACCTCCCCAGTGGGGGAGTTGGTACATCTTTTTATAACCTGTCAAAGGTAAAAGCCTAAGCCACTTGCTTGACAATTGCTGGCGGTGTTTGGTGGTAATAGAAAGGTTACTTTCCTAAACTTCTGTTTCCTTAGGCTTTGCTTTTCCTATTCCTTTGTGTCAAGAGAACTGGTTTTAAGGTGCTTATTTTGCCTGCATCCATTGACAATTCCGGCTTCAGGCTTCTCCAGCACCTAGCATGAAATATACGAGGCAAAAATAAAACTCAGGGAGCTCATTGTGTATCCAACTTTTTAGTTTTGAGGTCTCTAGCCAGTAAGAATTCTTTTCAGCTTTCAGGGTCTTATATTTTATACATAATGCCCAGAGTTTTTACTAGCACATATCAGGAAGAACAGGGGAAAATATGTCTACTGCATCTTCTTGGAGGTGTAGTTTTATCTAATTTTAAAAATGTAAAATATTTCAAAAATTTAGACTATTACAGAGAATAATGTGAATGACATCCACAAATTATCAAATCATGTTTTCATTTGCTAATATTAAGCCTCATATATCTAAAATCCATATTTTATTTCGTTTTAATACATAAAACATGAAAGATACAGTTGAATTCTCTTGGGCACTTCTCTGTAATTCTTTTTTTTTTTTTTTTTTTTGAGATGGAGGTTTTGCTCTTGTTACCCAGGCTGGAGTGCAATGGCACGATCTCGGCTCACCGCAACCTCCACCTCCTGGGTTCAGGCAATTCTCCTGCCTCAGCCTCCTGAGTAGCTGGGATTACAGGCACACGCCACCATGCCCAGCTAATTTTTGTATTTTTAGTAGAGACGGGGTTTCACCATGTTGACCAGGATGGTCTTGATCTCTTGACCTCGTGATCCACCCGCCTCAGGCTCCCAAAGTGCTGGGATTACAGGCATGAGCCACCACGCCCGGCCCAACCTCTCTGTAATTCTTTTTCCTCACTCAATTTCCAGGGGCAGTACACTTAGTATTTACCATTCCCATGCAGAGCTACCATGTTTCTACATATTTATATATTCATATTAATTATATAGTAGTCTCCTTTTATTCACCAAGTATATGTTCAAAGATCCCCAGCAGATGCCTGAACTGCAAATAGTACTGAAACCTATATAGTCTATGCAGAATTTTGTTTTTTTTTTTTTTTTACAGTTTCACAGATAGAAGGTTTGTTTTCACCATAGAGCTTAGCAACCTCAGCATACATTTTTTTTTTTTTCATTTCCTTATTAAGTCAAGAACTTTCACCTTTTCAGTTAAAGGAAGTGCATGTTATGGCTTCTCTGTAGCGTAGTAAAATTGCCAGCATCACTAATCTTGTGCTTTGGGATCATGATTAAGTAAAATAAAGGTAATCTGAACACAAGCACTGAAGTGACCTGGAGGATGCCTAAGTAACTTAGGAGCGGGTAGCATGTAGCATGGATAAGTTACATAAAGGGATGACTCGTGTACAGGGCATGATGCAGCAGGAGCTGAGAGTTTATCCAGCTGCTCAGAAGGGTGCACAATGTAAAATGTATGGAATTGCTTGGCGTGGTGGCGCACACCTGTCATTCTGGCTCCTCTAGAGGCAGTGTGCTATGATCACCCTGTGTGACTGCACTGCAACCTGGAAAACATAGTGGGATCCTGTCTCAAAAAGAAAAAAGATTTTAATCATTTATGAATAATATTAAGTTTCATATGTTTCTAAAAATTAAGGGTAAATTTTCATATATTTGTAAGATTTATTCATGCTGATAAGTGAACAGTTGTTTAAATTTCATTTTTGCTTGGCTAAATATCTGGTGATTTACTATCATACTTTGTAGAAGTGCCTTTTTCTCTCTCTCTCCTTTATATTTTTATTAGTCTCAAAGGAAGTTTGATTACCTTCAAATTTTTAATCCAAAATCTCAGATCCATATACCTTCAGTCACTAGTATGGTTTGAATGTCCTCTCTAAAACTCAGGTTTAAATTTAATTGACACTGTGACAGAATTAAGAGATGGGATCATTAAGAGGTGATTAGATTCTTTCTCCTGAATGGATTAATGGAGCTATCACAGGAGTGGGTCAGTGGTCTCAGGAATTTATTCCCTTGTTCCCACAATGTGGAATAAAGATCTTGACCAAAATTGTCCTCTTGATCTTGGACCTGCCAGACTCTAGAACTGTTAGTCAAATAAACGTATTGTGTATAAATTGTCCAGTCTGTGGTATTCTGTTATAACAGCAAAAAGTGAACTGAGACAGTTTATTCTTTAGGTAGGACTTTTGTTTTCTAATTGCCTAATGTCACTCGATCTCCAAGGTTTTAAATCCAATATTTTATATTTACAATGTATGGACTTAAAAATCCATTTCTATTAGACTAGTCACTTTCTAGTCCTTTGACATGAAGCAATGAACAATATGAATATGGTGTTTGCTCTTATCAAATGTATAGTCTAATGCAACAGGAAGTTATTGAGAACTTTTAACATTAAAAAGTAATGTGACAGGGAGATGACAGGACCCAGGACGCTAAGTCAACCCATACAAGAGGACTCTGTGAAACAAGAAGAAATCCTTTCTGAAGAAATAGTATTATTACGGACCTTCTGTTGGCCAGAACAAAGAGAAATTTGGTGGGAATGTTCTAGGCAAAGAGAGAAACCGAGAAAATCCCAGTGAAGTGTGGAACATGGGATGTTCAAGGATGCTCTTTTGAGAATCCTAATACTAATCAAATTATGGATGGAATGGCATGGAAAAGAGATAATAGGCAACCATATGAAACATTTTTTTTCAAGACAGAAATAATGGGTGCAGATAGGGCAATATTGAAAAAAAAAAACCTGAATGCTATATTTTATATATTTGTCCTCTCCAAAACTCACACTGAAATTTTACCCCCAGCAAGGCCATGTAGAGTGGTGGGGCCATTAAGAAGTAATTGGGTCATAAGAGAAGAGTCCTCATGAGTTAATTGATCCATTCATGGATTGGTGGGTTAGTGTATTAAAGGTAATTACAGGAGTGGCCTTAAGAGGTTTTATAAGGGGAGAAGGAGACCTGAATTAGCATTATACGTCCTCCCACCATGTGATGCACTGTACCGCCTCGGGACTCTGCAGAAAGTCCCCACAACCCAGAAGAGTCTTCCCAGATGTAGTCTCTCAAATTCAGAGTTCTCACCTTTATAACTGTAAGAAATTAATTTAATTTCTTTATTGATTGCTCTGTTTCAAGTGCTGTGTTATAGGCAACAGCAAAATGGATTAAGACACAAAATTGGTAGTTACAATGGGGCTGTTGCTATCAATGAATATCTGAAAATATGGGATAGCTTTGGAATAGGGTAATTGGTAGAGGTTGGAAGAGTTTAGAGGATCAGGCTAGAAAAACCCTACACTCACTGAAACAGTATATTAAGGGTAACTCTGGGGAGGGATCAAAAAATGACAAAGCAACTAGAGGAAGTTTGAAATTTTGTAGATTGGTTAGTAAGTTGTTAGCAAAAGTCTGATAAAATTATAGACACTATAGACCATTCTAACCCGGTCTCAGATAGAACTGAGGAACCGAGGTATTGGAAACTGGAGTAAATATCAGCTTTGTGTTGTTATAAATTGGCAAATAACTTGTCTGAAGTATGTCCATAAGGACTTTGTGGAAGATTGAACTTGAGATGAATACTAACATATCTAGCAGAAGAAATTTCTAGGCTAAATTTAGAAGGAGCTACATGTTTACTTTTGGCTGCTTGCACTGATTCAGCAGCAAAGAAACAATTTAAAGATAGATTTATGATCTCAAATGGAAGCAGAACAAAAGGTTTAGAAAACTGAGCTTGGTCATGTAAACATAAAACAATTGTGTTCAGGAGAGGAAACCAAGGATGTGGCCCAGTGACCATTTGGTAATGGAGTTAGCCCACAGACACAGAAATGCAGAGCATAAACTATGGGGACTCTCAGATGGGGGAGAGTGGGAAGGATGTGAGCACTCAAAGTTTTTCTGTTGGGTACAGTATTCCATATTAGGGTGATCGGCCCACTACAAGCCCAATCCCCACCATTACACATGTAAGACACATGTAACTAACAAGATTATGTGTTCCCTGAATCAATAATTTTTTTTTAAAAAAGAAGGGAGCCAGCTGCTATTTCTCAAGACAATGAAAGACCCCAAAGACATTTCAGAAATCTCTGAGGCCGTCCCTCTCATCAGTCCCAGAGACCTAGCATGGTAGGTTGGTTTGGCGCATAGATCTAAGGCTTCCTCCATAGGCTTACTTTCCAGAGCCACTTTGAGATTCTGCTCCATGAAATCCAGCCCAGTGCTTCTTGGCCACCCCAGCTGTTGCTTAATTAGGTGCAAGTGGAGACTGATACTATACTACACTCAAGAAGATACAAGCCATAAGCCTTGGGATATCTACCTGACATTATTCAGGCTTACAGAAAGCAAGGGCTATGGAGGCTAGGCAACTTCCATGTGTATTTCAAAGGATGTCACTGAAAGTCTGGGTGCCCAGCCAGAGATTTGCCATGGGGCAGAGCTACCAAGGAGAGACCCCTACAAACCAAAACGCAGTGAAAATGCAGGGTCAGAGAGTTACCACCAGGGCAGTGCCTAGTGGAGCCAGGACAGGAGGATTGCCACCAGGACCTCAGAACTATGGAGTCACTGGTAGTATGCGATACTCACCTGGGAAATCTTCAGATACTTGACTATCACCTGCTTGAGCAATCGTGTTGGCTGTACCTAGTAAAACCACAGGGGCAGGTTTGCTTAAGGCTTTGGGGACCTGATCCTCAGTGTGCCCAGGCAATGGCACATAGATTCAAAAGAAATTATTCTCCTCTTTTACGATTTAATGTCTGTCTTTTGGGTCTTTGCACTTGCTGGGGACTTTACTCCTTTCGTTTTGCCTATTTGTTACATTTGAAATAGGAATGTCTGCGTCATGCTTGTATTGTCATTATGTCTTAGAAGTAGCTAACTTATTTTGACTTCACATGTTTACAGATGAGACTCTGAAATTTAGGCTTTTTACTTGGTACTGGAACGAGTTAAGACTTGGAGGAAATGAGATTAGATGAATGTGAAAAGGACATGAGTCTTGAGGGACCATGGGCAGAATGCTATGGTTTAAATAATGGTCGCTTCCAAAATGCGTGTTGAAATTTAATCCTTGATATGGCAGTATTGAGAGGTGAGGTGTTAAACAGGTAACTGGGTCATGGGGGTCCTGCTGCCTTTAATAACTTCATTCATTCACAGATGAATAGATTCATGGGTATTAAATTAATTAGTTATTATGAGATTGTCATTAGTGGCTTTATATAGGGTAAAAGAGAGACCTGAGCTGGCATGCCCAAGCCACCCTCATGTAACACCCTGTAATGCCTTGGGGCTCTGCAGAGTTCCCACCAGATGCATTTTCTTAACCCTAGATTTCCCTGCCTCCAGAAACGTAAGGAATATATTTTGTTTGTTTATAAATTACCCAGTGGCAGCTATTGTTTTAAAAGCAACAATCATGGACTACATTTTAGGATATTCAGTATGTAAATTAAGATCATGTAACTTTTAATTCTAAAGATGAAAATGTAGAAGTGGCAAAGAGAAGTGACATTTTTAAAAACACACAAGGAGGGGCTTCGAATGGCTAGAAGAATTTCTTGCTTGCCTCCTTTACTCAACAAAAATAGTATGTAGAGTATGTAGACAATCAATTTTATTACATTATAATGGAATATACTGGAATGCAACAGAAATGTGACAGGAAACACTGAAATCAGGAAGGAGAAGAGACAGAAGGAGGCAGCGTGCTTGGCTGGGATTGACTGGGAGATGGGAGTGACTTCCCAGCATGGAGAAAGGGAAAGTGAGAGAATTGAGCTAGTCCACATTCCCACCATGGAATCTTGCACAGGAGAGCACTTTGACCCTGTGAAGCCTGGAAACGAACACAGGGGCTTCCAGGAAACTATAAGACAGGCCTGTTCCAGGACAAAATTTGTGCTTGGTCCCACACCCTTTCCTGACCTAAGTCGTTACACCCAAGTGCCATTTTAAATCCTAGCCTTTAACAGAATGGATACTGTCCTGGAGCTCAGTGGCACTGGTGCTGAAGTTTTAGGAAAGCTTGGGCTGTTGCTGCTGGAACTGGGGTGTAATCTGGGAATAAGCTCCCAGATTTGGAGCTGATAAGTGACGGAGGCATGAACTGCAGTTGCTGGTTCTGGGAAGTGAGCTCCATATGACTGAGACGAGGGTACAAACTGGGTAAAACTTGCTGCTAGGACTGAGCTGCAAACTGGGAAGGCAGTTCCTATAGCTGGGCTGAGGTGTGAACTAGGCATGTGCTGCCAGAACTGAGAGCTGAACGCCAATGGGACTATGGCATGAGAGGGATGAATGTTTGCCTCACCTCCGGCCCAAGCTGTGTCCAGTGAAAGCTGCCCCATTCCCTCCAGTGGCAGGGCCTCAGCACAGCCACAACCACTCCTTATTTGAGCACTTGGCTTGGGCCTGAGATTCACTCTGTGCTGACCCATCATGACTGGTGCTTTCTCTCATATGGTGGAACCTGAGTGCAAGGCCTTCCACTTGATTTTACCCGTCCTTCCGAGACAGATCACATAGCCACGGTGCTGGGGATTGCCCAATTTAGTCCAACACTGAGCCCCCAGAAACACCAAAGGCGTACAGATAAAAAATTTAAAAAAAAAAAGGAAAGAAAACATATTGAAACAAAATACATGAAAACTTCTCAAGTGTATCAGGAGATTTAAACATATAAATAAAGGAGGCTCAGTGATCCCCAAGCAGATACAATGCAAAAGTTTCTCCTCCATGCCACGTTATAAGCAGATGTATGAAGTTAAAGATAAAGAACAAATCCTAAAAACAGAAAACAAAAGTGTTGAGTCATCTTGTAAA
Source organism: Sapajus apella (assembly GCF_009761245.1). Lineage (NCBI taxonomy): Eukaryota > Metazoa > Chordata > Mammalia > Primates > Cebidae > Sapajus > Sapajus apella. Next base: position 2,694,584 of record NW_022436965.1, read on the forward strand.
GGGAACACCCTGAGACTAACAGCAAATCACTCAACAGAAACTTTACACACTAGAAGAGAATGAAATTGTATATTAAAAGTGCTTAAAAATAAAACCCTTTCAACTAAGAAGATATATCCAGCACTATTTTCCATCATAAATGAAAGAGTAATAAAATATTTTCTGGACAAGCAAATGCTGAAGGATATTTAGGCAGGTCTTAAATACCTAAGGGGGTCTTAAATCTAGAATATAAAGCATGACATTTACCATCATGAACACATGAAATTATAAATCTCACTGGTAAAGTAATTGCACAAAAAGGAAGAGAAATGTCTGAAATATTATCATTACAGAAATCCACCAAACTAAAATGAAAAACAATGGAAGAAAAATAAATAAATAAATATATAAAACAGTTGTAAAACTTAGCTCTTCTTGTTGCATTGATCCCTTTACAATTATGTAATGCCCTTCTTTCTCTCTTTTTATCTTTGTTGGTTTAACTGTGATATATCGTGTCAATAGAATGAAGGAAAAAGACCATATGATAATCTCAACAGATGCAGAAAAAGCATTTGACAAAACATACCTGTATGATAAAACCTCTCAACAAACTAGGCCTAGAAGGAAAAATACTTCAAAATAATAAAAGCCATATATGACAAACCAACAGCTAACATCATATGAAACGGGGAAAAGTTGAAAGCCTTTTATGTAAGAACTAGAACGAGACAAGGATGGCCGCTTTCACCATTCATATTCAGCAAAGTACTTAAAGTTGTAGCCAGAGAAATCAGGCAAAAGAAAAATGAAGGTCATCCAAATAGAAAAAGAGAAAGTCTAATTGTCCCTCATTGCTTATGATATGATGTTATATCTAGAAAAACCAAACGACTACCAAAAATATCTTAGATTTGATTAATGAGTTCAGTAAGTTGCAGGATAGAAAGTCAACATACAAAGACCAATAACATTCTTTCTTCCCCTCCCTCCCTCCCTTCCTTCTTTCTCATCCTCTTTCTTCTTTTCTCTCTTTCTTTCTCTTTCTCTCTTCCCCTCTGTCCCTCCCTCCCTCCTTTCTTTCTTCCTTTCTTTTTTTCTTCCTTTCTTTCTTATGGAATCTCCCTCTGTTGCCCAGTCTGGAGTGCAGTGGTGAATTCTTGGCTCACTGAAACCTCCACCTCCTGAGTTTAGAGATTTTCCTGCCTCAGCTCCCAAGTAACTGGGACTATAGGCATGTGCCACCACGCCCGGCTAGTTTTTGTATTTTTAGTAGAGACAGGGTTTCACCATGATGGTCAGGCTGCTCTTGATCTCCTGACCTTGTGATCTACCCACCTCAGTCTCCCAGTGTGCTGGGATT
>NW_022436965.1:2696028-2797252 GCF_009761245.1 Sapajus apella
ATCTTGGCTCACTGCAACCTCTGCCTCCCAGATTCAAATGATTCTCCTGCCTCAGCCCCCTGAGTAGCTGGGATTACAGGCAGATGCCACCACGCTGGGCCAATTTTTGTATTTTTTTTAGTAGAGATGGGGTTTCACCATGTGAGCCCTGTTTAGTCTCAAACTTTTGGCCTCAGGTGATCCATGTGCCTCAGCCTCCCAAAGTGCTGGGATTATAGATGTAAGCCACTGCACTGGCCTGATATGCTAGTAATAATATAGCTGAAAAAATATATAAGGCAATCTCATTTATAAAAGTTGCCAAAAATATGCCTAACAATAAAATTAGCCAAAGAGGTAAAATAGCTTTATTAGGGAAACTAACAAAACACTGGTTAAATAAATTGAAGACAACACCAGCAAATAGAAAAGCATCCTATGGTCATGGACCAGAAGAATTAATATCACTAAAATTATCATGTTACTCAAAGCAATCTACAGATTCAGTCCGTCCCTATCAAAATGCCAGCATTCTTTCACACAAAGTTAGAAATAATAGCTCTAGAAGTAATACAAAATAAAGAAGAGCCCAAATAACCAAAGCAATCCTGAGCAAAAACGACAAATCTGGAGGTGTCATATTACCTGACTTTACAAAGTCATAGTATCCAAAACAGCACAGTATTTGTATAATAATAGGTACATAGACCAGTGGAACAGTATAGAGAACCCTGAAATAAAGCTGCATATTTACAGCTAACTGATTTTTGATAAATCTGAGAACTTTTACACTGAGGAAAAGACACCCTCTTCAATAAATTTGCTAAGAAAATTGGCTACAGAAGAAGAAAACTGAACTCTTATGTCTCATCATATAGACCTTAACTCAAAATAAATTAAAGATTTAAATGTAAGACCTGAAAGTATAAAAATACTAGTAGATAACTAAAGCAAATGTCTTCTGGACATTGACCTAGGTAAAGAATTTATGACTAAGACCTCAAAAGCACAGGCAACAAAGACAAAAAAGAAACACATAGGAAGGACTTAATTAAACTAAATAGGTCCTGCAAAGCAAAATAGATAATCTGGAGTGAAGAAACTGTTGAATGTGAGAAAATATCTGTGAATTATTAGTCTAACAGGGGTCTAATATTTATAATATTTGTGGAACTCAAATATCTCAATAAATTACAACCAATCCTGTTAAAAAGTGGGCAGAGGACAGGAATAGACATTCCTGAAAAGAAGACATATAAATGGGCAACAGGTATACAAAAAAATGCTTCACATCACTAAGCATCAGAGAAACACAAATGAAGACCAAACTGAGATACCCTTTTATCCCAGTCAGAATGCCTATTAGGCATCTAAAAAGACCAAAAAATAACAGATGATGGTGAGAATGTGGAGAAAAAGGAACTCTCAAACATCATCGGTGGGATATAAACCAGTAAAATCACTATGAATAATAGTAGGAAAATTTCTTGAATTCTAAAACCAAAATTAACATTTGATGCAGCATTGTCACTACTAGATATCAACAAAATAAATTAATAAATCAAAGTGATGCCTGCACTCACATGTTTATTGCAGCACTATACAAAATAGCAAATACAAAATCAACAGACGAATGGATAAAGAAAATATGATACATATACACAAAGACATGCTACCTGTGCATGAAAAAGAGCTAATTCATGTCATTTACAGCAACATGGATGGAACTGGAGGTTATTATCCTACGTAAAATAAGCCAGGCACAAAAAGAAAAATATTGCATGTTCTCACTTATGAGTTAAAGAATTAATCACATAGAGGTAAGGAGTAAGACAGTTGACAGAATAGATAACAGACTGAAAGGGTAAGTTGAGGGTAGAGAGAAGACTAAAGAGAAGTAGGTTAAAAGGTTTAAAAACATATAGTTAGAAAAAGTAAGGTTAATGGTTTTTTTTCCACAAATGGGACTTTTTATTTATACTATTAAAAGTCTGAACTTTAAACAGACTCTTGAACTGGTTGTTCATACCCACAAACTTATTCAACTTTAGCAACTGTCTCATCCCCAGTAGCTTTTCCAGAACTATTACCTTCACCGTGAAACTCCATGAGTTGTCCCAATTCAGACTTGGGCTCCTTCGGCATTTTTACTTTTCTAAAAAAGACATCATAGAGAGGATGAATAGATTGACAAGGCCTTTTTTTTTTTTTTTTCCCCAATGCCGTATGGAATCAATTTATTGGCCACTTCTTTCAAGTCATTTGTTTGCACTTCTCAGGTCATGATTTCCATCATCTTTTTCTGTATTTGGTGGACCCACTGGTGCTGAGCGTAAGAAGTCTCTAGATCTAATTTTTGCATTTTTTTGTAAAACCCATACAGAACAGACAAAACAAATCTAACATCAGTAGTGTTCACATCAAAAGAAACTTTAATCATGGTCTGCCATTTTTTTACTGTGGAACACATTTTATCATGGGTAAGATTAATGCCATGGAAGTTAGGAAGTTTTTGACATGAACGTCTTCAGGAATCAGCTGGAATTTTCCAAATTTACCTTCGTTATTCTGCACATACGCAAAACTCACTTGAAACACATGACCCTTGATGCTGTCAGATGCAACTTTAGTTACTTGAGCCCTAGTGACTAGTGTCTTGCCAGGATTTCTTATATTGAACATAGCAGGTGCTTTTACATCACATAATTTTTCTTAGAAAATGGATCAACTACTTTTTTCTTGGCTCCCTTCTGCCACCTTTTGAGAGGTGTTTGTTTTTGCCAACCACCAGGGGGCTGCTCAGAGAGCCAGAAAGGCTAAAATTGGTATTTGATAGTAAAGTAGGGTGAATATAGTTAGCAAAAATATATTGTACACAGGTGGTGATGGCACTACATGCCCTGGCTTAATCGCTACTCATTGCATAGATATAACAAACTTTTTAAATTTATAAAAATTTATAAAAATTTAAAAAGTAGTAAGAAAGAATAGGAAGTAAAAAATTAAATATTTGTATTATGAATATTATATACTCACTACCTGTGCCTTTTAAAGCCAGGCAGGGGCAGCAAAGTGGTATGCTTAAGAAGTAAACCTCGGGCCTTCAGCCATGGCCAAGTCTTCATCCCTGGATAGTTTTCTCTTGGCACCAGAAAAACACAGGCCATCATTTGCAAGTGTATTTGTGGCCAACTATATGACTTTACCATGTAGACAACATAGTTTAAATTTTAGAAAAGAAAGTTAACATCCTGAGATTATATCTACATGTGATGTACACTATTATCTCTCTATATCAATATCTGCTGATGTCATAAAATAAAGAACAACCCTAAACACATTACTATGGGCTCAAGAAATTCTTTCCCACATTCTTAATTCATACTCGGGAACTGGCAAACATTGTTGCCATACAGATGATCACAGCATCTACTTAAAGTGAGGCATCACAATGTACTCCATAGATATGTATAATTATTCTGTAGTTATTCCATATCAGTCAAAACAAAACCTAAAAAAGGCAAACACACACACACACACACACACACACACACAAACCATATATAGAAACTTTGCTAAGTAGGATTTGATAATTGTTAAATGTGAGATGTGAATAAGAAGGAGACAACAGCAGTGTCTATCATTTTGCTGTCCAGAGTAAAGGGATTCGAGGTGGTGCTATGTTTTGAGGTGAGAAGAATAAATACTAGAAGACAGTAAGACTGCAGGCAATAAACATCGCAAAATTGTGTTAAGAAGATGAATGCTTTTCTAAGAAATTTCCTTGGAAAGAACCAGTAATATGTTGAAATTTGGGTAAAGAACCTAAAATAGATGTGTAGTGTGAAAACAGACAGTTAACAATGATATATCTAGAGGTGATATTTGGAGATTCAGTGAGAATAAGAAGGTGATAAAAAGTAACCATAAAAAGAGGAAAGGACACAGTACAGAAGCCTACAGTTAAAAGACAGACAAGAAGTAAACTGATCAGAGGAATAAACAAGAAATAAACTGATCAGAGAAATAAACTGATCAGAAGGAAAATCAAGGGCATATGGTGTCAATAAAACAAAAGAAAACAGTGTTCTCCTAGTACAGAAATTGTCAAGTATATCAAACATAACTCAAAGGAAAAGCAAAGTAAAAAAGTGTGCATATTGAATTTAGTGTCACGGAGATTCTTTTAGATTGGATTCCTCCTAAAAGGCGACCCAGAAAAAAGACTTACGAGGCAAAAAGTATATTTGAATAGGGATTAAAGCAATTTCCATTTCAAAAAAAAATAATGTAACATCCAAAAGGAGAAGTACCAGAGAAGTGTGGTTAAGGTGTGGATTATCATTGTGAGCAAGGAGGTCTTCATCCAGCAAGGGGGCCTCTGAGATATGTGCAGCTCACGCCTCAAAACGGCCTGACTGAGGGAGAGGAAAGCTTGCCCAGTGATCTGTGGGCTCTTTTCCCTCTGGAATTGAGGAGTCTCATGAATAGCGTAAATCCTTTGCACATTCAAGCTGTCCTAGAAATGAGTAGAGCAACTTCATGTAACATAGCAGAATGGCACCAGGAGGGGCAGTGGAGAGTCACAAGCACTTGTATTGGGAATGTGTCAATAATTTCATTGCGAAAATTGATCGTTATTCAATACTAATATTAATGAAATGGAAACTATAGAGAATAAGAGAATAAAAATATACAAAACAGAGTATCAATATAGAATGTTTTCTGAAAAAGGAGGAGTACATGAGATGCAGAGCATTAGTGGAAGAAATAGATTAATATAGCAATGAATATAATGACTAATGTTTATTTTAAAATTTCTATGTGCTAAGCATTATATAAATGAGAAGCAAAATCTTTATAACTTTCTAGAAAGCTCTTATGTTTTATACAATATGGATAATAAATAATTTGGTCGGTGAACTAACAAAATCAACAAACAAATACCATTTTTTTTACATGTTAAACTCAATCAAATTCATTTACTTTTCATCCTGTAAAATGTATGAAATCAAGGTATTTCTAAGATACCAACCAAAAGGAAGCATATTGAATGAGGTTTATTTTTGTTTGTTCACATATTAAGAATAGTTTATCTAAAATTTTATTTTTTAATAATAAAACCTATTTTTATTCAACCTCGGGATCCATTAACATTTTTACCCAGTATTATTATATACGTAAAGCTATAAACAGCCATAAGAGAAGAAAATGCATCTTGTATTTTTAGTTTCTACAAATTTCACAGTAAAAGGCACAATGGTAAAATGTATACAGTTGCAGTTAAATTTTTGAGGCTTTGTTTCTACTTGAAAGCAACACCTAGGTATTGTGAACTTCTCAGGAGACCATTTTATAACAAGAAACTCTTGTATTTACGTATAAAAATCCAGTGTCAGATACGTAATCTCTTGTACTGAACATCAGAGAGCCTAGATGTGCTGTCAGACAGTGTTTGTGGTGGTAAGAATGAATGGATAAAGTCTCTTGGGCCTCCTTTTTTGTCAGTTATTTTTAAGTTTTTCTTAGCTGTGTCTGACAGTGTTGTAAGTCCTTTCATCTTTTTAAAGCTTTGGTAGAAACTAACTTGTTAAAACTACCACTCAACTCTGATAAGCAAAATAGTGTGTTTGTTAACAATGCTTAGTAATATTCTTGTATTTCACTTTAGCCTGGGCGACAAGACGGAAACTCTGTCTCAAATAAAAAATAGTCTTGTATTTAAAAATACATACGTTTTAAATTTTTATATAGTAATGACTTGTCAGCTTGAGTTTAGAACTTACTCAGCATATTCATTGACAGTTTACTGTTTTTGAAGGTACATAGATGCCCCTAATATTCTGAGCTCTTGTAAGTAATCAAAACTTCTTAAAGGGAAAGAAAAACATGCTTTGGATCAAATAGAGCATTAAAACATGTAGCCTCTGCATGGTGATGGGACCCTTTGCATGAGCCCTTTCTTATTCTTTTCCTTGTTCCTGTGTTAAATCAGAGGTCCAGTGCACAGATTTCAGAGGTGATCTGTCGCTGCTGTCCATTTAAGAGTACCTGGAAATGAACAGCCAGTAGTTGGACTCAAGAAGTAGGAAGTGAAGGTACATTTTCAATGTGGTGACCATGTCTACGAGAATCTCCACAGCAGATAAAATGTATATTTTGTGGAAATGCGTTGAATAAAGACATAATTGAGAGGAAACGATAAAGTTAATGAAAATAAGAATGTTACAAGAATGGAATGAAACAAGGACTTTTTTTGTAGCTAAAGAGTTTAGTAAGCAGTCTAGGAACTATCTGACAAATCTCAACCCTGGAGGCTTTGAGGATGCATTCTCCTTCCTTGCTCCTTTGGCCACCAATTTTAGGGGGCAGTTCTTTGTAAATATTTTTTGTTTTTTTAAGGCCTGGGCTTTCTGAGCCCCTAAAAAAAAAAAAAAAAAGTAAAACAAACAAACAAAAAAAAACACTGGCAAGCTTGATTAAAGAATGATTGCCTTAGCAATAGACAAAGTATTACTCCATAGAGACAAAACGCTCACCTGCCATAGAGCCATTTGTTCATATCCCAGGGCAGCAGAGATCTTGGCATCTTTCTTTCAGTTAAGGGGAGGTTGGGCCCACACACCAGCTGCCCTCTGTGAGGTCTGAATCACCTAACAGTAGGGTTCCTGTGACACAGGAACAAGTGGACATTTGGCTCTCACTGTGTCATTCCATGAGGGAGGCTCAGGATTTGGGGGAGCAAGCACTCAGATTCTCCATGAGCAGTGGTAAGCTGTTTGTTTCCTGATCCAGAGATTGTGTGTTTCCTGTAAACACTCTCTCTCCCTCTAATTGCCTTTCAGTGTTGCCTGTGTCCTGATTCGCTGTTTCATCACCTTTACTCCAGATCCGCTTCTTGACCTAGGTCCACTGCAACCCCCAGTTTTAAGCTCCATGTCCTTTACTGTATTTAGCACAATCTTGTGCTTGGATTTATCAGCCCTTTGCATCTTGCTTCTGTCACCCAGGGAACTCTGATTCAAAGCCCTGATTTCAGACAAACATCCAGCACTTGCAAGATATTTTTATGAAAATAAGGTACTTTATTGTTGGCTGTATGGCAAAGAAAGACATTTGGGCTTTTTGAATCTTAATTGCGTTAAATTTCAAAGGGGGATAATACTGTTCTGTTAACATTGAAAACTACATGGGAAGATCAAATAAGATTTCTGTGTAAAAATAGCTTGTAAACTATGAAACATTAAATGAAGATTTCTTATGGTAATTAATATCATCACGTCAAATCTATGACTAGTTGCCCTAAAATTGACATTCCTATTTGCTAACTTTTCTTGTGCTGCATTACGTTAAATTCTAAGGCTTTTAGATGAAAGTGAGGACCAATAGTAGAAATCAACAATGTTGAAAACATAGGGTCTGATGATAATAACAAAGATGTTTGAGGAAAATAATTTATTCAGCTCTATTCTATTTCTTGAGATTAGGACTTATATGTTATTTTACTGAACAATCTTTTATAATATTTAAAAAATTTTTCTACCTGAAATGACATACTCAAAATAAAATTGTATCTCTGAGATGTGTCCCTCCTCTTGAATCCCCTAATTCTCTAATAAGGTGTTACTTTTACTCACGTATGTACATCTTTATTTTGCACTCATATTTGATGAATCTTTTGCTTCTGCTTATTCGGGTCTCTGAACAAACAATAGCATATCCTTCTATATTTCCCAAGTGTGCAGTTAGATAATATGCCACACTAAAGTAACCATAGGGGAGGTTACCTTGGTGAGTAATTACCTGGTTGCTAAATTTCCCTGTATCTCCTTGCCTCCAGAGTACACATATACTTCTTTAACCCACACAAAAACCTATGAATTACTTCTGTCTAACAGGAATCCGCAAATCCCATGGCACAGACCAGTACAGGTCTGTGGTCTATTAGAAACCAGGGCACACAGCAGGAGGTGAGTGGCAGGTGAGTGAGCAAAGCTTCATCTTCATTTACAGCCGATCTCCATTGCCTGCATTACCACCTGAGCTCTGACTTTCATCAGATCAGTGGCAGCATTAGATTTTTATAGGAGCACGATCCCTATTGCCAACTGTGCATGCAAGGGATCTCAGTTGCATGCTCCTAATGAGAATCTAATGCCTGATGATCCGAGGTGGAGCTGAGGCAGTGATGCAGCACTGGGGAGTGGCTGCCGATACAAATTAACATTAACAGAGAGATTTGACTGCACAGAGACCATGATAAATCAACTGCTTGCAGACACATATCAAAATTCTTTCAGTGAGTGGCAAGCAGCGATTAAGCTGCATGTAGTGGCGGGCTTTATAGTGGCCAGTGAGCTGATGTACTTCAATTGCACGACTGCATCTGGTGGCAGGCGTTATGTCAGAATCCGACACTTATTTTAGTCCACTTGCGGCCCACTCTTTATTTACCACTTCACTCTATGCGTCTCTCCCACACTATGCAATTGTCTCAGTCACAGCATTGGTAAGCCTACAAACTAACCCTACCCCAAATGAGTAAAAAGCAAATATCACTGGAGAGCTTCTTTGAAAAAAGGAAAAGACCCAATTATGAGACAGCAGAAGTCTCTAAGACTGCCAACAAAAAGCTGCATTTAAAAGGAAATATCAAGAGCCCTACTTAAATTATAGGTTCATTACAACAGATGACTCACATTCTCCAGGTTCTCTCTGTATAATATGTGGTGACCGGCCATCCAGTGAAGAAGCCATGAAAGTTCAAAACTGCTTCACCACATGTTGATCTGCAAGGAGACAAACACCATGCAAAAAAGACAAGCCTTTGGAGTTTCTCAAAGGAGAAAAATGAGAACACGAAGAACAGAAGCAATTATTGAAGGCTACCGCTTCATTAAATGTGTCTGCACTGAGAGCATCATTTTAGTGGCTAAGCACAGCACTAAAGCTAAGAAGCCGTTTACTATTAGGGAAGAGTTGATCCTGCCTGCTGCAAAGGACATTTGTCATGAACTTTTAGGAGAGGCTGCAGTTCAACAGGTGGCACGTGTTCCTATTTTGGCTAACGCAATAAGTGAATTGATGAAACAGCAGAAGATATTGAGGCACAATTGTTAGAGAAGAATAAATGAGTTACTGTGATACACAATTCAGACTGATGAGTCTACCAATGTTGACCACAAGGCAATGATGTTTGTTTTATGTGAAATGTATTTCTAGAGGATGTTCATGAAGATGTGTTATGTGCACTTTTGTTGGCAACCCACACCACAGCTGAAGAACTATTCATGTCTTTGAAAGATTACATATCAGGAAAAAAATAACTGGTCATTTTGTGTCACCAGATGCACAGATGGCACAGCTGCCATGACTGGATGGCTTTCTCATTTCACTACTCAGGTCAAAGAGGTCACTTCTGAATGTGGGTCTGTGTACTGTGTCTTCCACAAAGAAATGCTGGCTAGTCTAAAAATGTCACCAGAACTTAACAATGTTTGACAGCATATGATTAAAATTATCAACCACGTCAAGTATTATACATGCCCTTAACTTGCATCTGTTTGTGCAGCTCCATGAGGAGATGTACAGAGAGCACGCACATTTCTTCTGTACACAGGAGTGAGATGGCTTTCCAAAGGTTGGTCACTGGCATGAGTTTTTGAGTTGCAAGGGTCACTGCAGAGGTTTCTTTTAGAAAAACAGTCACTACTAGCAGCATATTTCAGTGACACAGAATGGTTGCAGAACTTGCTTACTTGCATGACACATTCAACCTGCTCAATGAATGCATCTGTCACTTTGGGAGAGAACAACTGTGTTCAAGGCGCCAGTAACGTGGCTGCATTCAAAGCCAAACTGGAATTATGGGAGCGATGAGTGAACATTGGGATTTTTGACATGTTTCAAACATTAGCCGAGATTTTGAAAGAGACGGAGCCAGGGTGTTCTTTTTGCCACCTGGTGCACGATCACCTATCTCAGCTTTCAGAAGAGTTTGAGCACTATTCTAACTACAAAAGACACCCAAACTGGGGAGGAATGGAGTCACGAACTATATGTGAATAAGCCAGATGAATAGACTTTGTCTGCTAGAAGAGTAGCAGTTGCTTGAGATTGCAGATGACAGTGACCTTAAAAGTGTATTTGAAACTTCAGACATTCTGGATTAAAGTCAAGGTGAAATGCTCTGAGACTGCCACAAAAGCACTGAAAAGCCTGCTTCCATCTCCAACTTCCTATCTTTGTAAAGGAGGGGTTTCTGCAGCGACAGCAACCAAAATGAGATTATGGAGTAGACTGGACCTAGCAACACACTTCAGTGTCACTGTCTCCCATTGCCCCGTGATCGGACCATCTAGTGGATGGAAACAAGACCAGGACTCCCACTCATTCTACATTACAGTGTGTCGTATAATTATTTCACTATATGTTATAATGTAATAATAATAAAAATAAAGTACACAATGAAAATGAGTTTGAATCATCCACAAACCATCCCCCCACTCCATCTGCCCCATTCCATACAAAAATTGTCTTCCGCAAAACTGGGCCCTAGTGTTAAAAAGTTTGGGGAATGCTGCTGTCTAAGGTGCAGAGGTCCTGGGTGACAGAAGAGGTCTTTATCTGGATTGAACTCTGTAACCAGAAATGAAGTATCTACATCACCTAGTTAGTCTGGTGTTTGCCATATGCATGCAGTCACCTCTGAGCTGCTTCTGTATCTGTCCTTGAAACTCCTCAGTGCCTTTCCATCTCATAGAAGAAAACCTCTTCCACGTGTCTGGTTGCTGTTCTCTGCCTGCAGTTTACCTTTCAAAAAATTCCTCCACTTTTTAATTTATAGATGGTTTGCCTAAATTTTTGAGTGTTCCTACATTTATTTATTTACTTATGTAAAAAAATTATCTTGAATTTCATGTGAGAAGAGAAATATATGACAAATCCACCAACCTAAATTTGCCATTTGCCTTATTTAATTTAATGTAATGACTACCTAGCCAAGTACATGAGCCAGAGAACTAGCAGCCATTCTCAAATAATGTTTTCTCTTCGTCTCTTAAATTGAAAAAATCCTCATGCTTCATAAATATAAATTTCTCAATTATTTTAGAATCTATTTCTCCTGTTTGTTTCTGGCCTATTGCCATAATGTAATACTTTATGTCTCATCAGAATTATTGTATTACATTACAACTAATTTCTTTTTCTGTTTTGTTTTGTTTTGTTTTTGAGAAGGAGTTTCACTCTTGTTACCCAGGCTGGTGTGCAATGGCGCGATCTCGGCTCACCGCAACCTCCACCTCCTCGGCTCAGGCAATTCTCCTGCCTCAGCCTCCTGAGTAGCTGGGATTACAGGCACGCGCCACCATGCCCAGCTAATGTTTTGTATTTTTAGTAGAGACAGGGTTTCACCATGTTGACCAGGATGGTCTCTATCTCTTGACCTCATGATCCACCCGCCTCGGCCTCCCAAAGTGCTGGGATTACAGGCTTGAGCCACCACGCCTGGCTACAACTAATTTCTCTACTACAGTATTGTTTATCTCATATCCATTTTTCACATTACAATGAGAGTAATCTTTCTAAATGTCACTTCTCCTGTTTAAAATCCTTTGATGACTGATTATCAAAACCACATAACTAAGAATCATCTTGCTTACCTGATAAAGAGACATCTGTAAACTCCACCTCTGACTTACATTAAAACACATTAAAATGTCTGAGAATAGATCATGGTACTTTATATTTTAAAAATAGCCCAGATTACTCTTAGCTATTCTAAAGTTTCGGAACCACTGATAATTTCCTACAGAGTCAGCATGACATAAAGGCTATTCATGAATTGTTCCCTACCAACAAATCAGACTTAGTGCTTCACTCTCAGGTCTGTAATTTATGTTAAAGTATTATTTTGTAACTTATAGTAAGCCCCTACATCAATCTAAGTCACATTTCCATGTCTGCGGTCATTCTCGTCACTTTGCCTGGGTGCTCCTCAGCCCATCTTCACCCAACTGACTCCTACTCAACCTCTGTGAGTCTGTCCACACATGTGTCTAGGGGTCTTCTGAGACCAGAGTAAGTGTTCTTCTCTCTGACTTCAACACATTATTTTAATAATTGCACAAATTTTACTGTGTATGTTTCTTATTGTATGCATACAATTTTAGTGTATGCAGTTGTAAAAGTTGGTCTTGCTTATAATGTATACGTTTTTAAAAGTTGGTCTTGCTTATTAGAAATGTTTATAGATTAGTTTACAATACTTAGCACATTTTCTAGAATAAGGTAGAATTTAATAAATATTTGTGAACTAACCATTTAAACTAAATAGTCTATTACTAACATTTTAATAAACGTATATACATTGAAATTTAAATCCAAATGATATAATGTAGTTATGGTACATTTTTACTTTTTATTTTGTAGCATGTAGGCAGAACAAACTAATCAATACAAATGTCTAACATTAAATAATGACTTTAGTTCCCAGAACTGCACAGTCATCACCTGAATTTGCTTATCTTTAGTTCATTATGCCTCTGAAAAACATATATTTACAGTTTAATTAGAAGTGTTTGATTTCAAAAGATGTAAGGAATATGTGAAATTCATCTGTAGAAACTGTTCAAACTGCAAAAACATATTTCACATATATTTGCTTTTAGAAGACCCATCAAATTTTAAATATATCCTATTTTCCTTAGAGATATTCACACTTGGTACAAATATGATTATAAAAGTTTTATTATAATATTTACTCTTATTTTATCACAAACATCAAGAATGTTCTGAAGTATGTTTGTGTATTTACATATTATTGCAATAAAGCACACAATGTGATTTATATATAAATCTTAGGAAAAGCTATGCTTCTGAAATAGGCTGATTATACTCTTTCTTATATTGAGTATGACTCCTAAAATATGCTGATTGATTGCCTATTTTCTGTACTGTAAAATAGAAGTTGAAAACTCGGAACTCAATGAAAAATATGAACCATAGGATGAAATGTAATTATAAAGAATGCTAGCTATCTTTATTTTTATTAATTTTTTAGATATTGGCAAATGATAATTGTATATATTTATGGGGAACACAATATGCTATTATGTATATATACAATGTGGAATGATTGAATCAAGCTAATAAACTTGTCCATCACTTTAAAAACTTATCCTTTATTCCTCCTAAGTGAAACATTCTACCTTTTGACCAACATCTCTCCACTTACCTCACGGCCCAATCTCTGATAAACAGCATTCTGATCTCTGTTTCTATGTGTTTGAATCATTTTAGATTCCACATATAAGTGAGATCATGCAACTTTTGTTTTTCTCTGCCTGGTTTATTTCACTTAACATAATAGCCTTCACATTTATCTGTGTTGCCAAAAATCAGTGTACAAGGATTCCCTTTTCTCCACATCCCTGCCATAGACACGTAGACCAATGGAACAGAACAAAGAACCTGGAAGGGCACTCACTCATTTATAGACAGTTGATTTTTGACAAATGTGTCAAGAATATACAAAGGCAAAAGAGCAGTCTTTTCAGGAAAGGATGTTGGAAAAACTGCAATATCCATTTGCAGAGAAATTAAATTAGACCCCTATCTCATACCACATACTAAAATCAACTCAAAATGCATCAAATACTTAAATGTAAGACCTGACTCAAAAAAAAAAAATCACTGGAAGAAATCATAGGGAAAAACTATATAATATTGGTCTGTTCAGTAATCTTTTTATTTTATTTGGATTTGATCCTAAAAGTTAAGGCAACAAACTAAATATCAAAAGGTGGGATTTCATAAAACAAAGAACAATAAAAACAGAATGTGAGGCAATCTACAGAATGGAAGAAAACATTAATAAGCTGAATATCTTGTAAATGGTTAATATCCCAAATACATAAGTAACTCAAACAATGCAATAGCACAAAAACAAACAAACAGCAACAACAAAAATACAATTGAAAATGGGTAAATGACCTACATAGACATTTCTCAAAAGGAAACATGCAAATAGCAAACAGTGCTGCTCTGCCTATGGAGTAGCCATTCTTTATTCCTTTGCTTTCCTAATAAACTTGCTTTTATTTAAAAACAAACAAAAACAAAAACAAATGGTGAACATTTATGAAACAAATGGTCAGTATCACTCATTGTTAGTGAAATCCAAATTAAAACCACAATGAGATATAACCTCATGGAGGTTAGTATCAAAATGATTATTATAAAAAATACGAAAGATAATAAATGTTGTAAAGGATGTGGAGAAAACAGAAGGCTTAGTTTAAATCAATAATATTCCAGCAAGAGTTCTTAAAGAAATAACCAGTTGCCAATACTCCAGTCTAAAAGAGTGGCAAAAGTGAACATAAAAAGGATCCCATGGTTTGTGGTAAAGAAAAATCTGAAACTAAACGCAGTATTTTATGATTTAAATGGTCATTAATTTATAGGAGAGGTGATATTTTCTGTGGAAGAGAAGAGCTATGAAAAAATATTTTGCCTGAAATTCACTATGAGCAAAACATGATAAAGTCAAATGTATCCTTATAAACTTACTGAAGGTTTACTCTGACAGAAGAGTTAAATTCTTTTTGGCTGAATTAGATGCTGTTACATTTTCTAGGTAAAATAATTCTTAATTTTTCCACAAAGTTGCACTTTTCTTTTTTAAAAAAAAATAGAATCCAAATGCTCTTACTTTATTTTCTAATGTTTTCTAGGAAGTCAGCAATCAGAATGCAAATCCAGGGCTCAAAGATATATAAATGTATGATTCATTCTTATGGTTATACCATTTACTTACTGTATCTATTTGCTGCAAAGAGTTTATCTGGGGTTTTTAGTTTTCTTAACACCTGCAATTTCTGGATACAACACAATGTAATTATAAAATTATAAATACCTTACTAACATAAATTAGTCAATTCAAAATGTTGTCAATTTAGTGGAGTAAAACTCTCCCAAGCTGTTCTAAATAATTGCCTCCCTTATCAGATGTGTGTATATGTGTGTGTATGTGTGTGTGTGTGTGTGTGTGTGTATATATATGACTAGAATATATATATCAATATATATATTAAATTAGAATAAATTAGGTTATCCAGAAATATGTTTTCTATCTGTAATTGAAAATCTAGAGCCATCACATATAACATATAAAATTTTGCCTTACAGAAACAGGAATAATAATAGGTATAGGCATATATTACATACATAATAGGCATATATAATATACTTAGATATTATATATAAAATATATATTGAAATATAATTTATATTTTATTTTGTAATACAGATTTCATTTTTATTTATAATTTTTGCGTGTACATAGTTGGTATATATGTTTATGGAAC
Organism: Sapajus apella; assembly: GCF_009761245.1. NCBI lineage: Eukaryota > Metazoa > Chordata > Mammalia > Primates > Cebidae > Sapajus > Sapajus apella. The sequence goes on from NW_022436965.1 coordinate 2,711,379, forward strand.
ACATGTAATATCTTTATTCTGGCTTGCAATGCATAATAACATCAGGGTAGAAGGTATACATCATCTCAGATATTTCTCCCTCTTTGTGTTATAAACAATCCCATTACCCTCTTTATTTTAAAATGTACAGTAATTTTTTGTTGACTGTAGTTACCCTATCAGTTATAGCAAGCTATAGCAGTTTTGTCACATGTTTTGTATACATGTCTCTTTCACTAAATAGTTGGCCATGTAACATCAAAGTATCATATTCATGCTGCATCTACATTATTTATTACTGTATTTAGGTTTCTTTCTCAGTTTTTACCAAGCAATTTTAAATTTGTAGAATTAAGTGATCAGTACTGATTACCAAGGCCCTTAAAACATTCTCACAATTATAGTTGTAAGAAATTATATATTACTGTAGAATACACATGGCACCAACTCTAAAGAGCAAACTATACTAAATATAGAGCCAAAAACATAACCACAAATAGCCAAAATCTATCAAAAACAAAATGCTGATAAAAATTTATATTGAATTTTCCACAGAAAAATTATCAAAATCTAATATGTGATTAGACAAAAGTAACAGTAACACTTCTTAAGCTCAAATAGTTTATACCATCAAATTCTAAGAAAGATTAAAATAGATTATGTTATCCAGAAAAATGTTTAGTGTTAATGTTTCTATAATGTTTTCTATATATAATTGAAAATCTAGTGTCATCACATATAATGTGTTTTTCCTTTTAGAAACAGTAATAATTATAATAGTTCTCTTTTATCCATGGGGGATACATTGTGAGAACCTCAGCAGATGTCTGAAACTAGGAATAGTACTGAATTATCCATATACTATGTTTTTCTTAATGTATACCCATTTATGGTAAAGTTTAATTTATAAATTAGCCAGAATAACAGATTAACATCACCAATAATAAAATAGAATGATTATAACAATATGCCAGCATCACTACTCTTGCACTTTGGAGATACTAGGTAAAATAAGGGTTATTTGAAGACTAGCACTCACTGCACTGTTGGTACATTTGATCTGATAACCTTCCTGGAACTAACGGGCTAGTAGCCTACTTAGCATAGATATGCTTGAAAAAGGGATGGTTCATGTCCCAGATGGGAGGGACAGGGGCAGTGTGAGATTGCATCACGCTACTGAGAATAGCAAAAAATTTCAAACTTATAACGGTTTACTTACAGATTTTTCCATATAATATTTTTAAGCTATGGTTGACTGTAGGTAACTGAAACAATGGAAAACAAAACCTCAGATAAGGGGTGACTACTATAATAGTGCCTAGGATTTCTAGGACAGCACATGTAATATATTTCAATTTGTTTCTTTTTATAGCTATCCAAACCTTATCATAAATTGCTATAATATTGTGAAAATCACATTTGTTCATCTAAATATTGATGTGCTTTTTTGTTAACAAATTTTCATTATTATATCATAACTCTTATAGTCTTCTAATAATAATGCAAAAATGCTAATTCAATAATAATTCTATCAAATGTATTCACTTAAATGTGTACTGGAATTCTACTTTGAATCTTTTATTTCCATTTACTCAGCATTTGCATATATAGTACTTAAATTACATATCAAAACTTTTATTAATTATGCTTGTACTTCTGAAGAATACTGCATGTATATATACGAAAGCACATTGAAGAACACAGTGTAATATACAAATACATTGCCTTAATAAACTAAGTTATAAATTACATATACATATATATATATATATATATATATATATATATATAAAATCGACATATTTACAGGGCAGTAAATATAAACTTGACTGTCTTTAAAATCACTGAGGAAGATGATAAAATATTTTCTACTTGATTTCAATTTTACAGAAATATTATTTTAGGAAATGTTGCCAATTAATGGTCAGATTGTTTGGTATTGTTGAAAAACCTGTAAAACTGATTTTTCAGTTAGATGCTTATTTTTCTATACACAAGAATGTTCGTAATTCAATTCTTAAGAACAAAAGCAAAAACTAGAAAGAGCTATAGCAAAAGGATTTTCTAACTACATAATATTATAAACAACACTGAGGGATGCAAATTATCCTTGGTATATTCTAGTTAATTTAAAAATGAAATTGAATATCACAATATTTACAGTAGTTTCAGCCAGATTCATTATTTTTTTGTTTACACTACCTGAGCATTCTGTGTATGCTGTGGGTATTTAAAGCTGCATATATTTGTGCATATGACAGAACCCAATTTATGTGTTTTGTTCTTCAGCTGTGTTTCTGCAATGTAATTGCAAGTAAGGTTTAATATTTTGTAAATTTTTAAATAAATGTAAAATCAGAAAAATCCTAAAGTCACATTACTGAATAGTAATTAGTTTTCTGAATGTTAGTTTCTCTTTTGAATGTTTCTTAAAAGGTGTATTAAATACATTTATAATTTGCATTTATAGCTTATTTGATACATATGTCCTTATCAAGCAAAGATTTCATACTGATAACAGGAACATGTGAAGAAATTTTAAAAGAGCATTTTAAAAATGATACTGCAATTATTTATTGGGCAGTCCCATCTTGTCTGCTTATATTATTTTGGATGCTGTTGTGTGGCTGATGATGTGAAAGTAAGAATTAAATGACTTAAATTTAAAAAAAATTAAAACTCTACTTATTTTTAGTGCAAGTTCTGCCTATTTTAACTTAGAAAAAAATTCAAATTTTTGTTCTAGGGTAAAGTTATTCCTTTATGTATGCATATAGCATAGTCATTATGATTCTTGGTCAATGTATCTTGACATTGAGCTAATTCCTGTGACCTTTCTAATACTTCTCATGTTTCTATTTAGTGTTCAATAAAGTGACTGCAGTAACAGAAATCCCTTACTTATATTGAAGTTGTTGGCTTTTCCCCACACAGGGAAATTCACTGTACGAATCTCAAAATACTATTATGTGAAATAAATGTTTGATGTACTCAATATCTGATAATTTATGCACGAATTATCTATTTTGTAAGTCATACATTACCTTATGGTCTATCTGTACATCTGGTCAATTTTTAGAAATATTCTTCATTTTGGAGCACTTGGAGTTTTTTATCCTGTTGCTCTTACCTATTCCAAAACTCCATTATATTTTCATTCTCACATTATTATCCAATCTCTAATTTGCTAATAAGATCTTATTTTTAAAGGGAAAAACATTTTAAAATATATTTTTATATCTTCTAAATGCATTACCAATAATAATCACATTCTTGTTAAATAATACACTCAGATTTGAATCTTTAGTTGATATCTTCAGGATCAGTTTTTGTTGATTTCTCCTTCTGTCTCCAGTGTTCTCTTCCCTTGGCCTATGACTCCAGGTATCTCTGTTTCATTTGCTTGTTTTTTTTTTGGCAACCCTGGAATAGTCTTTCTTGGTCTTGTGTATTCCTCATTCCCAACAAGGACTATTTCTATTTTAATTGTGTCTATATATTTTAAGTCATTATTGTCCCTCTCTTGAATTACGACAGATATTTTTCATTATTATTCTCATTGTCCCTAAAATTTTCTCCTTCTGAAATAATATGCCATGAGAATCTTGAAATAGTTTATTGACCTTAGCGTACTACTTGTGACATTGTATTAAAATTACCAATTCACTTGTCTTTTATCCTTCTAGACAAGGAATTCATAGAAGGTAGTACAGTGTCTTTCTCATCATTATATCACTAGCACAAAGTAAACGTGTGAAACATAGTATAAGCAAAAAATGTGTTTTCAACGAACACCTTCCTTGATCTTCTATTTAAATTGCTGTCTTGGGTTTGTCTATACTTTCATCATCATATTTCTCAAAATAACATAATTATCAATTGCTTTCATTGCTTTATGAACCTCACACTTTAACACCATGCAACATGGATTTTCCCCCATTATTATGTTTAATCTGCTCTTGCAGAAACTGTCAATGTTGCAATGCTATTATTAACTAACAATTCTTTGTATTTTATTGCTAAAATGCAGATGGCAAAACAAATTGTCATCTTCCCCAAATCAAATTCAACAAACATCGAGTTAGTACACATGTGGATTATATTTCCTCCTAGGCTTTTATGTAGGATATGATTAACAAATATTTAATTAGTTAATTCAGTATATATTATTCAGTTCCTGCTGTGGGATATGCACTTGAATGAGGATTGAGGCTAGATAAGTGGTTAAAGTGGATACTGAATCCACATTAAGTTTACATGAAAGTCAGAATATATAGTTGTAGGTTAAATAAGTGAAAAATAATGTAAGAGGGAAGAAGCAGAGGCTTTCTGGGATATAACATAGGAGAACTAAACCTTTGTAGGAGTTGCGAGGAAAGTAGAAAATTCTGAAACTGTGGAAGTTACTGAAGGGATGATTTATTTTAAAAAGCAAGATTGAGAGCTTGTAAACCTGAATGAAAGAATGGCTGCATAAAATTCATTAGAACGAACAGTGTTATTTGGTACAACTTCTATTTGAGGTGCTAGTAAAATACGTGTGTCAAGTTCTAAGAAATAGTTCGGCGGCTCACGCCTGTAATCCCAGCACTTTGGGAGGGTGAGGTGGATGGATCACAAGGTCAGGAGTTGGACACCAGCCTGACCAATATGGTGAAACCCCATCTCAAAAAAACAAAAGAAATCGTTAATTATAAAGGTGTGTGTCTCAAGAGCTAGATCTGAACTATAGAAATAGATCTGGAAGACTTCAGTATAACAGTAGGTTACATGAGAGTAGATGCCTTCATCTGGGGAAGCTTTCACGAGTGAAATTAGAAGGCCTTAATTGTAGTTCTAATGGATTCTCAACATTAACCGGTAAGCAAAGGAAGAGTGTGTGATATGCAGCCAGAGAGACAGATGGAAAACCAGGTGAATGTATTTCAGGGAATGCAAAAGAATAAATGTTTTCAGAAGAAAGACGTCAACAGTTCTAACATTTTGAGGACGTGAAATTTGTAATAATTGAAAATTGTCCACTGAATTCCTTGTCATGGATTTAATAAAACCAGCTTTTTAAATAAACAGAATGAAAGTGAGGATGTAATAAGATGCTTTGAGATAGCTGAGAAAGAGAAAAAAGGTAAATTTAAACACTCTTTGAAGAAATTTGGTTGTTAGAAGGAGAATAGAAGAGCCTGGGGTCTCCAGGGATTCTGTGAGAAATAGAGTCAATAAAGGAAAATGTGTGTAACCATACGTGGAAAAGAAGCTCATTGAAATGTTTAGGTGGCTGAAAAAGACTGCATATGAGTAAAAGCACAGATGGTTACATTGCAATTAGTAGTAGAGAATCCTGTTACACCATAATCAAAAAGGATTAGGAAAGAATGGCTTTAAGCACTGTACCTGTGTTTTGCATATTTAGTGGCAAGAAACCGAAAAAAAAATATAAATAATAACCTGCCCCCAAAGAACCATTTCTATTTTAAAACTTTTTCTTTGAAAATATGAAAACTTCATTAATTTTTATCCATATTTGTGTAAAAATAATGAAATTGAGGTGGAGGGATTTGGAAATATGACAGGAGATGGTTGATAAGCTTAGTGAAATAAAATTGCTTGAGTGTGTGGAGGAATATTGGAGAGTAAATGTATGGATGTTGGGAAAATGTCTTAATTAGTACTGAATAGGTCAGTGATGGAGACACACAGTTGCTTCTATCCAAGATTGTGTTTTGTTCATCTTTTTAAACAAAAGACAGTGGATGAACTGAAATTAGTATCTGGGTAAATTAATCCTTGGTGGCTGCAGTGCAAATTCTAAGTTGAGCACTTTCTTTCATTACACTAAATTCTAACAGTACACTTGGCTTTTTATTAAGTACTAATTACTCATGTACTTGTATTTTAATTTTGTATTGATAGCTATTTTACATAAAGTAAAAATACATATGTATTGGGTGCCCTCTGTAATGCATTTAAATAAATTCTTACAACTCTGTAAACCACACTGCTATCAAAATATAGAAAACACCCATTGGCCTAAAAAGTTCCTTCATGAATAGTTCTTCCATTTCTTCACTCATAAAGACTTCTACTGTATTGATTTCTATCAAAATAGATTGGTTTGACATGTTCTAGTATTTTACAAGAATGGAATTCCACAGCATGTACTCATTTGTATTTGCTTCTTTCATTCCTCATAATAATCAGGATATTCATCCACATTGCTTCATGAATTAAAAATGTATTTATTTATTACACTTGAGTAATTACTACATTGTATAAATATATTACAATTTGATTACTCTTTTTTGGTGACTCAATATTAAGGTAGTTTTCAATTTAAGGCTACTATATAAAAAATGCTTTAAATGTACTTCTGTGTGCCTTCGGATTTCTGTTTTCATTCCTCCTGTGTACATACTTAGGAGCAGAATTGCTATGTCATAGAGTTAATTTGCTTAAAGTACATAAGGCAGTGAATGCCAGTTTTGTTTCTAAAGTTACTTTTCTGCTTTATACCACTGTTAGCAATGTTTGGAGATTTCTTGTTCCATATTCTTACCAAATTTTTTTGTGGGTGCTTATTCCATTTTATTGGGGTTGTCTTATTTTTTTATTTCTAGGATAGCTAAATAAATTTATATGCTTTGAAAAATATATATATACATATAAAGTAATCTATATATAGATTCTCTAGAAAGTACATAAAGAAGTATACATATATATGTATGTATACTCCTATATAAACATATATATAGAGAGAGGTTTATCTCTATGTATAGAGATAAACATATTTATAATTGGCTATGGCTTAATGCCACAGTCTGGTGACTTAAGAAAACCATAAGTTTACTTCTTAGACTTCTGAGGGCTGCAAGTCAAAGATCATGGTATTAACAGATACATATGGAATACATATACTTCCTTGTATGTGTTTTGCCTATGACTTTTGTTAAAAGTATCCTTTGATGAATGTAATATTATAATGTTTATGGAATCCAGTTTATGCTTTCTATATTTTTTGTTTCCGGGTTCAATTTAGTTGGCTACCCCAAGTTTAGGAAGATATTGTTCTCTTTTTTCTTCTGAAAGCTTTATAATACTTATATTGAGCTCCATCATTCTTCTCATGTTCGTTTTTGTTATACAGTGTGAAGTAAAAAATAAGTTTCAATTTTTTATATATGTAATGTATTTTTCTAGTAATTTTGTTGCTGGAAGTCCTGCATTGAAATGGATCCTTTAACCGAGGAGATTAAGAGGCAGAGCTCTGGACTGGCAGTCTCAGTTCTTTTGAAAGTGAGCAAAGAACTGCAAACTAACACCAAAATGCAAGCTGAAAACAAAGTTTACTGAAGCACAGTAATAAACTCTCAGGCGGAGAGAGGGATGATTTCTGAGAACTTAAATCAGCCCCTCTTTATAGAACTCAGGGTGCTTTTATGGATTTTGTGGAGAGGAGTTGAGGCTTGGGCTGTGTTTGGTGACAGAATGAAGTCATTTGACTGGAAGTTTATGATTTTATAACTCAAGTTAAACTGTGCATGTTTTTGCCCGTAATTCATTAAGAAAAGCCTATTCAAAGGGCAAAAGCTGCATGTAAATTTTATTATAATGACTGTATAATAAGGATGGGGTTACCCGGGTTTACAACCTAGATGGGTTGGACTGGTGGCACTTCAGTGGATTTTCATCTTCCCCCCAAACTATCATTCTCCAGGATGTCCTGGCCAGAGATGTTACCACAACCTGCATCCATTAGGGTGGTCTTGGGGCTAAACTTAGGTTGTGCAGGGCCTGTCTTCGTGGCAGCCCTTGTCCTCCCTCTCAGCTGTTAACTTCTGTCTAACTACCTAATATTTCCCCTTTAAGAGAAAAGAGACCCAATTCTTTGAGCATATGGTTGATGACTACTCTGGCTACTTCAACATGCCAGGGGGGCAGCGATTTGACAGTGTCCCTCCTGTGGCTTTCTTTCTGCTGGGAGGTTGGGCAGAGGAGAGTGATGATGATCCAAGGGGCCATCAGACATGGATGGAACTTCATGGTAACCTTGTAGGATTATTTGGAGTTTTATGGATTCTAGACAGGAAGAAACAAAACAAATTCATAAATTGAGTAAGTATGGCCTAAAACCTACAAGTAGTAGAAAGATCACTATAGGACTGAGAAAGGGGTTTAACTAGGGAAACGAGGACCAGATGTTAAAATTTCATCAGTCAAAGCTTCCCAGAACTGCTTCTTCCACAAATTTGTTGAGCCTGTCTATTACGTTTTTTAAGTTGGTTTGTGCTTTACCTGATTGGTTGCCAAAAAAGCAGCTGTCTTCATTAAGCATTACACAAGTTCCCTCAATTAGTCATGAGCGAATCTAAAGCTCACTGGTTTTGTAAGACTATTCCTGCTAATGAAGTGATTTGTTATTGAATGGTATTGATTTGGTCAGCTAGATAAACGATTCATTGAATAATTTCTAAGGAGAGTTTTGGGGCAGTAAAACTGGAGTCGAGGAGACCTCCAGCTCCCGTGCCCATACCATCCAGAATGCCAGTTACAGTCAGTGCTGTTAAAATTTCCCTTTTGCCTCTAGCAATTGGGAGTGCGTAGGGAGGGAATGCTATCGTTGATGAGAGTGAGTTCGAGTAAACTAGGGTACAGGTTCCTGTCCAGTGGGCAGGTAAGCAGAGATATGCCCTGTCTCCACACAGAAAGCAAATGTGATTTGCCAGGTTAAGACAAACGTCAACAGTGATATCAAAGTCAAGTTTTCCCATGCTGTGTGAGTCAGCCTCAATACTTTCATAAATGGAAGCCAAGGGCTTGCGAGGTAATGGTGGAAAACAGGCAGGACTTGAGGGAATGAAATAGGACTTTGGAGTCCCAACTAAAGAAGGAATGGTGGGATCCCAGGCAATAAAATGAGATATTGGGTAGCTGAGTTTTTCGCAATTATCATTTTGCCCAGAATTATGTAGCTGAAATCAGAAGTTGTGAAGTTTAAAGGGACATTCCAGTTAGGGTTCGGGGTAAATAGTGGCGCCAAAGGAGCTGGCTTGTTTCTCTCCAGTTGATTATGTTAGGGGGCTTGAGGAAATGAATAAAATAGAAAGCAGATTCAGAATAGTAAGTATATCTGTATTTTTTTTTCCGATGATTAAGTTGACCTATAATTGGGTGGAGGATAGATAGGACAGAGGTATGATTGCAAGCCTTAGAAATATTAGGAAAAGATCCAAGTGATGGCCCTGGCCTCCACGAAGACATGAGACAAGTGTTTGGCCAGTAAGCATTGTGGACGAGAATACAGGTCCTTGGAGGGACCTGTAATGGGTTTGTTGGTAGACTATTTAGGATTATGTGACTGACTGTGGACTTGACCTTGGGATTGATAGCCCAACCTGTGGGCCAAAATAAGTGGGGGCTCAAAGGTTTCTAACTGACTCCATTCAGAAACAGGAATGGTAATGGCTACTCAACTTCACTAGGGGAGGTGTTAGTGCTGGCCCAGCCATTTTTGTGAGGTTTTGCAGTCTATTTAAAACTACTTGTACGATAGGTAAATGTGGGTGTTGGGAAAAGATGTTAGTAGGAGTAATTGTAAGGGTTAATACAGTTAAGAGTGCAAAAATATGGGTTACTGGTTTTAAAACAGCTGTTTTAGCATTTAAAAAATGATTCCACCCACTTGAGAGGCGGCAATTGAATTGCAAATATATGAAAATAACCATAGCAATCCAGCTCAGAGCTAGCATGCAAAAGGCACCAGAGAAACTCAGAGGTCATTACTTATCTTTTGGCTGTCTTTTACATAGACGCTTAAGATGCTCTAAAGGCTCACAAGTGTATTTGTCTGTGGAGGCATCATCAGTTTTGGCAGCCCTCCATGGTTGTACACTGGAGTGATGGATCCAGATGGCAATCTCTGGCACTTTAATAGTTGTGGGAGAAGAAAGCAAAACAGGGTATGGTCCTTTCCAAGCACACTGGAATTGGGAGGGAAAACCATACCTCCGGGTTTTGGTAAGTACTAAAGTTCCTGGGAGTAAATATTAGGAGCAGGCCTGCTGAAATTGTTCAAAGGAAGTGACATATGTGACAAGAGAGGAAGTATCAGTCTTAACAGGATGGTATCCTTGCAGGAATGGTCTGCCATAAAGCATCTCACAGTGGCTAAGGTTGAGAGTGGCCCTTGGAGCCATCCTGACTCTAAGGATGGGGAGAGCTTCCTTCCAATCTTGGGAGGTTTCCTTAGTTTTATTTCTTAGGGTATTTTAAAAGTACTGATTGGCTTTCTCCACTTTCCTGAGGATTGAGGCCTCCCAGCAAAATGGAGGTGGTATCTAATCTCCAAGGCTTTGGAGATGTGTTGGACAACACAGGGAAGCAAAGCAGGTGTGCTGTCACTCTGAAGGAACAAGGAAAGGCCAAACCTGAGAATAATCTCTGATAGAAGTTTTTGAGTAACCTCCAAGGCCGTCTCTGTTCATATAGGGAGGCCTCAACCCAGCCAGTAAAGGTATCCACAAACATTAGGATATATTTTTGTCCTTGGAATGGAGGTACCATAGTAAAATCTATTTGCCAGTCTTCCACAGGGTAGGATGCATGTGTTTGAATGGAATTAAAGAAGGTGTTTTGTTTCCATGGGGATTGTTGGTTATACATACAGGGAATGAGGAAGTTACCCTGCTGACACATGGAATAGTCCTTTTTCAAGGAGATTGGCATAACCATTTGAAACAAGGCATCTCTCCCCATGCGGCTGGTTTCCTGAGGAGACTTGATAACTTTCCATTAGCATGACTATGACAGTTGAATTAAAGAATCTTTCTGGTACCAACCTTCTGGAGCTGGGTGAAACCTGTGAAAAGGGGGGCTAAAGCCACAATAGCCCTTAGACAGCTAGGCCATCCTTGTGGCACTGCATCCAGCCTCTTTGACAGGTGTCCAACAGATCCTTTGAGAAGTCTTAGTTCTTGAGTGAGTACCCCAAGAGCAGTTCCTTGCTTTTCTGTGAAACTGAAAAGGCCGATTGACCTTAGGAATTCCTAAGGCTGGGGCCTGGGATAGTAGAGTTGTTAGCTGTTGAAAGATTTGTATTTGATTTGGACCCCAAATTAAAGGCTTACAGTCACAATGACCTTTTAAAGCCTTGTAAAAAGGCTGAGTCCTTAAGCTGTAATTGGGGATCCAAAGTCTACAATATCTAGTGAGACCTAAAAGGGCTTGAGATTGCTTCTGGGTAGTTGGCTCAGGCAGGTCTAGAATTCCCTGGACTCTGTCAGGGGAAATTCTTCATTCTCCAGGGAGCAAACAACTCCAAGGTAGTTGGCTTCTTGCTGAGCTAGTTGAACCTTTGACTTGGAGACCTTCTATCACCTTTGGGTGGGGGCAGACTGGCCAGCTATGCTAGAACTTGAACAAAAAAGCCATCTTCTATCCTCCCTGAGTTTCTCCTGGATTCTGTGGAATTCCATTACCTTGCTTTTCAAGTAGGTAAGGGACACACACAGCACAACAGACTCACTCTTGCTAGGTGAAATGCTTATTAGAGAGCATGATCTTCTCCTAGACTTCTAATTTCACTTTGGTTGTGTTCCAACCTGGAAACCTCACAAAATAATGTTATGATTACATACTCATTTATAAGAGCTAATTTCAAAACTATGTATCATAAAGAAGAATTGGAAGTGTAGTACTTATTCTAGATAGGTGCTCAGCTAAACACTTTGTTGGTATAGAAAACGGGAAGAATGATTAATGAGGGAGCAATTAAGAATCACGATCAAAATAGTATATCATTAAAGTATATACTGAGCAGAAAAAAAATTAGAGTTTTACATTTTTCTCTTTTCCCAACATTACAAACTGCCACATCAACTTCCTGTTTTCTGTTAACAAGTATGTTAACATATTTGATGGACAATTTACTAGAAAATGTAATGGAAATGGAGGAAGAGGGTTGGTTAATAATGTGCTTGCTGGCACTTGCTCTATTTAGTGAAAAACATAAATTGATTACAGAATTACAAACATGCATTGAGTTTTAGATTCTTTCATAAATAGGATGCCAAAATACTGAAATGTGTGGTTGTGAACAAGCTGAATATAAAACAAAACTAGTTTATCTGAATAAAACATGAGGAAGTCAAAAGATAATTTCTGTGGACAACTGCTCCTATAAAAATGCATTACTTTGTATATGCTGCTGCTGCTTGTATTTACATGAGAGACTTAAGCATTTGATTATTTCATTAACAAAATTATTCATATTGTCAAAATGTTGAGATACTTAAGCTTAGGCATATTGAATGATAAGTGAGACAATAACTATTAATATCTTCATTGGATTTCATACAAGGAAAGAGTAAAATGCCTAAGTCTCACATGCTGTGATAACAGACAACCATGAGATATTAACAAAGTAATGTTGTTACTTGATTTTTAGGCAATGAGGTTTGTTTTGTTGTTTTTGTTATTTTCGAAGCAAACTAATTTTTTAATTTTAAAAAGTTAATTGAATTTTAGTCAGATTAGATGGTAAGGGGATGAAGATATAAGTGAAGGACAAGTAAAAAAGAGAAATTTCATTATACTGTTTTTCTTTGTTATATGTACCCATTTTAAGTTCCAAAGAAACAAGAAAAGAGTAAACAGCAGTTGTGGAATAGTTTTGACATTTGCATTTTCCTAGAAAGTTGTATCTGTAAGAAAACTATTTCTCAATCTTTGTTAAAATTTAAAGATAAACTGTCCCATTATTCTTTTGCTGTAAGTTAATAATAATTAATGATGTATTTACCTTCTAACAAAAACAACCACCGTAAAGACTTGTATTTGGTGAATTTTAGAAATCTCAGGCAGTGTAATTGCCAACTAACACTAGTCAAGATATAACTCAAGAATTATGATATTCTATTTTACAAATTGCATATGTTTTCCTAAATATTTAATGTTGTATGAACATAACCAAAAATATGTTTAATGTTATGTTTTAACATTCACTTTATAAATTGTGCAGCATTAAATATGTAATTATAAGGAATGACAAATGAACATAATACATATTGCAGAACTTAATCACTGCAATGGTTAAATCTTAAAACTAAAATCTGTTATAAGTCATTAGTATTAGTAACAATTTCTTTTGAAACTTATATATTTGTATCAGTAGGATAAAACGAATAATCCATCATTGTGTCAATAAAAAACAAATTTTCACCTTATGATTGAATAGATGCAAATATAAGATAAACAATTTAGGCAAAAATAAACAAAAGCACTACATTTCTATTTAAATTTTACATACCATTAAAACTGATCAAATGTTATCGTAACATAGATATACATATAATATGATTTTGGGTTTTTTCATTAGAAAAAAACAAAAGAGTAAACTAGCAGTAGAATGAGTAGCTTGTATCAAAGCCTCTAAATACACTTTACCACTAAAGGCATTTTTTGATGTAAACACTGATTCCAAAACTAAAGAAGAAAAAAAAAACCACAAAATAAGACTAAGGGATATTATTGTAGCAAAGTGAAAGGAAACTATAAAAGACTACTATCACTGTGAAGAAAAATATGTTCAGTGTTAGAGGCAGTTGAGTAAAGGTGAAGTTTCCACTGGTCAAAATGAAACAATGAGGAAAATAAGTAATATGAATTGAGAGACATCAACTATGTTTAAATTAATGAGTTTTTTAGTATATCAAAAGTAAATTTATAAAAATTAAAAAACAAGTTTTTATTGATCTCCTTTGGAGAATACTACTAAATAAATTCATTATTTTGAAAAGCCTTCAATAACATTTTAAAAAGCAAGTATTTTATATACTCTAAAAATATTTACTATACACTAAAAAGTTATATATTAGGTTACATAAGCTTTTTGTTTAGAGTGTTTTCGCTAATAAATGAGGAAGGAATTTTGGATTAGGAAAAGCACAATTTGGAACAACAGAATGATAGATCTAGGTAATGGTCATAACTAATTGCTAATTTGAAGAAAAGCTTTTTTTTTCACATTAAAACAACAGCAATAAGAAAATACATGCCATCACCTATGAAGTGTTCTTGCTGGAAAAGTGAACCAAAATCGGATTCAACCTCTAGATCTAACTATATCATAAGGATTTTCCACTTCCTTCTGCTTACTGCACTGTCTTGACTCAAATTCATTTAGATTTATTTAAAAAAATGGAAAGTTATGTCTACAAACCTTTAATTTAGTAAATGTATAGATAGCCACTGAACCAGGGAGTGTAATTTAAAATATTCCAGTGGTTTTCAAAATCAGTGATGATAAGAATCACCTTGGAAGTTGAGATAGATTCTTTAAAGATACAGATTATTTGAAAAGCTAATAATGTACAGACAGGATTGAGAATCCTAACAGTATTAGTTTGTTTTCATGCTGCTGATAAAGACATATCACGACTGGGAAGAAAAAGAAGTTTAATTGTGCTTACAGTTCCACATGGCTGGGGTGACCTCAGAATCATAGCGGGAGGCAAAAGGCACTTTTACATGGTGGCAACAGGAAAAACTGATGAAAATACAAAAGCAGAAACCCCTGATAAAACCATCAGATCTCGGGAGACTTATTCACTATCATGAGAACAGTAGAAAGGAAACCGCCCCTATGATTCAAATTATCTCCCACCGGGTCCTCCCCGACAACATGTGGGAATTAATGGAAGTACAATTTAAGATAAGACATGGGTGGGTACACAGCCAAACCATATCATTACACCCCTGGCCCCTCCAAATTTCATGTCCTCACATTTCAAAACCAATCATGCCTTCCCAACAGTCCCCCAAAGTCTTAACTCATTTCAGCATTCACCCAAAAGTCCAAAGTCTCATTTGAAACAAGCAAGTCCCTTCTGTCTATCACTTGCAAAATTAAAAGCAAGCTACTAACTTCCTAGATACAATGGGAGTACAGGTTCCCTAACCCAATACTTGACTTCTGTGTGCTCACAGGCTCAAAACTATGTGGAAGCTTCCAAGGCTTGGGGCTTGTACCTTCTGCCAAGGTTTTGGGCTTGCACATTTTCTTTTGTAAATTTCTGAGTCTCGGGTATGTGTTTATCAGCAGTGTGAAAATAAACTAATAGAGATCTCATTTCCAGAGAAAATATGTTTAAATGCTAACACAATATAAATATATTTTGCAAATATAAGAATTCTGAAAGCATAACAATGTAAGAAAATGCTCAATAAATCACAATAAATAAATGAATGTGTAAACAGAAACAAACTTTACAAAGTTATATGTAAGAAATTAGTGTGGAACTTCAAGTAGAGAGGTAGAAGTGAAGGTTGTATTAATACAGGGAGTTGCAGATTGTTTTGTCTCTTTTCAATTTTCTGTAGTTTTCATAATAAAATACAAAGCAATTTATAGATACACAAGTAAATAATGGTTTGCTTTAATAGGGAATATTTTAATATTGGAACGCTTACCAAAAGTATTTTTGAAATGCCAGGTAATATGGAACTTCCATGTGCTCAGTATAAACTTTCTTTTTCTACCTTTATCAGTGGCAAATGAATTATATGTTTTTTTTCCTAGTGAATGGTCTTTCTGCAGGATTTTTAAGTTATGTCAAAGGGGAAAGCTGTGGTAGGCAAATCTGTCTTTTAACGTGCATCATAACTCAAGTAACTTAATATTTTGAAGATTAATATGTAACTACTTATGAAACTGATCCAAATTATGTAACTAGCTATAAGAAATTAGATGAAGTAATTTCTAGTACTAAGTTGTAGGAGAACAGCTACACATAAGATAAAGCCCATCATTACGTTTGTTTAGAAATGGAAAAATATTTTAAAATTCTGATGAATATGAAGCATAATGAGTGGGGATATTCTAACTTTAAAGACCCTTTGACATAGTGGTTTGATAAAACAAAAAACATATACAGACTTTTTTTTAACTTTAAGTTCTGGAGTACATGTGCAGATTTTGCAGGATTGTTGAATAGATCCACACATGCCATGGTGGTTTGCTGCCTACATCGCCTGTCACCTGCATGAGTTATTTCTCCTAATGCTATCTCTCCCCAATCTCCCCATCCCCTGCTATCTCTCCCCTAGTCCCCCAACCCCAATAGACCCCAGTGTATGATGTTCTCCCCCTGTGTCCTTGTGTTCTTATTGTTCAACACCCACTTATGAATGACAACGTGCAGTGTTTGGTTTTCTGTTCTGTGTCAGTTTGCTGAGAATCATGGTTTCTAGATTCACCCATATCCCTGCAAAAGACATGAACTTATTGTTTTTTTATGGCTGCATAGTATTCCATGGTGTATATGTTCCACATTTTCTTTATCCAGTCTATTGTTGATGGGCATTTGGATTGGTTCCAGGTCATTGCTATTGTACACAGTGCTGCAATGAACATAGGTGTGCATGTGTCTTTATAATAGAATGATTTATAATACTTTGGGATATACCCAGTAATGGGATTGCTGGGTCAAATGGTATTTCTATTTCTAGATCCTTGAGGAATTTCCACACTGTCTTCTATAGTGATTGAACTAATTTACACTCCCGCCAATAATGTAAAAGCGTTCCTATTTCTCCACATCCTCTCCAGCATCTGTTGTCTCCAGATTTTTTAATGATCACCATTCTAACTGGCCTGAGATGGTGTCTCAATGTGGTTTTGATTTACATTTCTCTAATGACCAGTGATAATTAGCATTTTTTCATACATTTGTTGGCTGCATAAATTTCTGCTTTTGAAAAGTATCTGTTCATATCCTTTGCCCAATTTTTGATTTTTTTTTTCTAGTATATATGTTTTAATTCTTTGTAGATCCTTCATTTAGCCCTTTATCACATGGATAACTTGCAAAAATTTTTTCCCATTCTGTTGGTTGCCAGTTCACTTTAATCATGGTCTATTTTGCTGTACAGAAGCTCTGGAGTTTAATTAGATCCCATTTTTCTATTTTGGCTTTTGTTGCCATTGCTTTTGGTGTTTTAGTCATGAAGTCCTTGCCTATGCCTATGTTCTGAATGGTATTGCCTAGGTTTTCTTCTAGGGTTTTCTTCTAGGTTAGGTCTTATGTTTAAATCTTTAATCCATCTGGAGTTAATTTTTGTATAAGGTATAAGGAAGGGGTCCAGTTTCAGCTTTCTGCACATGGCTAGCCAGTTTTCCCAACATCATTAATTAAACAGGGAATCCTTTCTCCATTGCTTGTTTTGTCATGTTTGTCAAAGATCAGATAGTTGTAGATGTGTGGTGTTACTTCTGAGACCACTGTTTTGTTCCATTGGTCTATATCTCTGTTTTGGTACCAGTACCATGCTGTTTTGATTACTGTAACCTTGTAGTATAGTTTGAAGTCAGGTAGCGTGATGCTTCCAGCTTTGCTTTTTTTGTTGTTTTTTTGTGTGTTTTTTTGTTTTGTTTTGTTTAGGATTGTCTTGGCTATGCCAGCTCTTTTTTTGATTCCATATGAAGTTTAAGGTGGCTTTTTCCAGTTCTGTGAAGAAGGTCAATGGTAGCTTCATGGGGATAGCATTGAATCTATAAATTACTTTGGGCAGTATGTCCATTTCATAATATTGATTCTTCCTAACCATGAGCCTGGAATGTTTCTCTGTGTCCTTTCTTACTTTCTGGAGCAGTGGTTTGTAGTTCTCCTTTATGAGGTCTTTCAAGTACTTTGTTAGCTGTATTCCTAGGTGTTTTGTTCTCTTTGTAGCAATTGTGAATGGGAGTTCACTCATGATTTGGCTCTCTGTTTGTCTGTTATTGCTGTATAGGAATGCTTGTGATTTTTGCACATTGATTTCAATAGATGCAGAGAAGGCCTTCGATAAAATTCAACAGCCCTTTATGCTAAAAACTCTTAATAAACTACATATGAATGGATTGTATCTCAAAATATAAAAGCTGTTTATGACAAACCCACAGCCAATATCATACTGAATGGGCTAAACCTGGAAGCACTCCCTTTGAAAACTGGCACTAGACAAGGGTGCCCTCTCTCACCATTCTTATTCAACATAGTATTGGAAGGTCTAGCCAGAGCAATCAGGCAAGAAAAAGAAATAAAGTGTATTCAGTTGTGAAAAGAGGAAGTCAGATTGTCTCTATTTGCAGAGGACATGATTGTATATTTAGAAGACCCCATCCTCTCTGCTCAAAATCTCCTTAAGCTGATAAGCAACTTCAGCAAAGTCTCAGGATACAAAATATAGACTTTCATATAATATGGTCTGTTATTTTATCAAATACTCTTAAGTATATGTTAATATTCAGGGACATTCAATGATATTAAGAATATAGGATATTAGGTAACATTACATAATTTTAATATTTGCATTTTATTCATTTTGGTACATGACACACACTTTCTTGATTTAATATAACAGAGTAATAATAGAGACATAAGGCAAAAATCAATGATTATATTCAAGTTGTAGAAGTATTAACCTTAATATTTAGTTGTCTATAAAGATAAAATATAATTAATATAGAATATCTAATGTGTTATGTAATGAAGCAATATATGATGAAAACCTACCCATTCCTGTCTTCAAGAACTGCCACAAGATTCCTTTGAGGAATTATTACTCCACAGTTATGGGCACAAGAAATCAATTAGTGTCAGAAAGAGAATTCCAGCCATCAAAACTACAACTGTGATGTACCATGGGTTCAAGGAAGAAATTTCATTACATTTATATATCCAGTCTGACTTTCTCAATCAAACTATTCCATTCTGCCACTCTCCTAAGGTTTACTTTTGTTATATTTCTCAAGCTAAAAATGAAAGAAATTCAGGCTGATTTTTTATAACACTGCCATTAGAAAAACAGCATTAGATGGTAATATCTAATGTGTATACAATTTCATAAAGAGATATCTAAAAATATTTAAAGAACATGCCTGTTATTTATATAACATGGAAGACACTTTTTTTCTAAAATATTATATTACAGCTGATACTGTTTTGCAATATTGCTATATCATATCACGAACTTGACTTCTGAGATATAAGAGTAAAAACTTAAAACCCATCTTTTTTTTTTTTTGAGATAGAGTTTTGCTCTGTCTCCAGGCACCAGGCTGGAGTGCAGTGGCGCAATCTCAGCTCACTGCAACCACCGCCTCCTGAAAACCCATCTTTTAAAGTAAACTGTTCAATAAACTCTACTATAATTTTAAACATCTTATAGTGTAAAAGCATTTCTGTTGAAAGAAAAAAAGGACAAACAGAAATAGTGCTGATTAGTCATAGAACTAATGTTTTAACTCATCCCTGTCATTGATAGCTTATTTTATTTTTTACATTTCCTAATCTATCTACAATTGTTAAGTAGAGAATTGTAGCTATATAATCTGACTTGCATCTATTCAAATAATTAAAATCTAAAGATATAATAAAGATGTAACCACATTTTACATGCACAGTTTATGTCTCTTCATCATAAATATTACAGAAATAATGTTTATAGATATGTGTATAAACTATACAAAATATGAAAATCTATGTGACGCAGATGTTATCTCCTCAGTTTTACGAGTCAAAAGGTGGATAAAACCTAGTAAATTGGATAGAAGAAAATATAAATTGAATTAAAAACATACATTAAATCATTGCTTTTTAGTTATTGTACATGATCATGGTAATGGCCGAAAGTAGGTCAATTAGGTTGTAGACTTGTATTTTTCAAGGAGAATTTACATAAATTCAATTATTTTTTTCTTTTTATGTAGAATAATTTTTAAAATTCATTTTCTCAATGTATTTTTTATCTAAGTTTTACGCCTCTGCAGTACACCAAATAAAACTGAGTCACGTATAAACAGTTAATACACCAACAAACAAAAAAGTGCAATGTCAAGAAAATTTAGATAATCCTGCCTGACGTACGCTAGACAATATGTTTGTCATGTGGTAATGCTTTTTTATTTTCTATATAAATAGCATTGTTAGTATTAAAGTAATCATTTAATAGCTGATGATTTTTCCCATAAATATATACACATACTATGTACCCACAAAAATTAAAAATTAAAAAAAATTGTAAAAGTAAATAAAGTGACTGCTGAAAGCCTTCCTGGCAGATGCTTGCTTCTACAAATTTTGAAATTGTTTCTCTTACGGCTTCATAAAATTAACTTTGATTTGAAGATAGAAAAGAAAGGGGATCTTCTTGATAGTTGTCTATATTTCTTCTTAATAAAAACCTTTTATCCACTTAATCCTTTCAGTTGAGAACTTTTTTTTCAGAAATTATATGGTAAAAGCAAATTGACCTTCCAAAACACATTTTTTTAAATGTGAAGATTTAATTTACTAAGGGAATCCAAGGAGAAAGATTCATCATAAAAGGTAAAAGGGAATTATACTTATAATAAATATTATCACTATAAATGAAGATATATATTTATTAAAGATACATAGCATTAGACTTATTTTTAAACTCCATAATACTTTTTCTCAGAATTGTCTGTGAAAACTCAAGAACTTTTAAACAATATTTCCGTAGTTTCATTCAGAAATATATGACACATTTTCAGAAGCCAAATTTTTGTATCTTAACGAACTAGCTTCTTGAAGTACTGTGAAAGAATTTCCTACTTCCTACCTTTAAAAATCACATATGTCATAAGTATGGCAACAGTTAACATGACTGTGGTAATTATTGCTGTAGTTTAATACTTACTATTTTGTAGCTACAGAAAGTCTGTGAAATATTAATAATCTTGTTGATTTTAAAATCTTGTTGATTATCAGTAATTCATATATCATCAAGTTTCATAATTATAATACAGGAAGAATCCGTGTTTTAAAGTTCTTTAAGAATAAAGGAAAGCATATCATTCTGATTACATGATTTTAACTAACACGTCAACTGAAATTCATACATCCTGCTCTTTTTTGCTGCATTTTATTCCTGGATTCCCAGTTTCCTAATGCATTTTTGCTTTTCTCATTGGAAATTCCAAAGAATATGGTTTACCTCTTCATAGAGTTTGTCAATTTATGCCATTTGCTTTATCTTGTTATAGGCTCCCATGAGATGTATGTGACTATATAACAATGTCACTACTATCTATTATGCTTAAAATGCTGATTTATAATAGACTAAGCTTAGAACATATATAACAGTTGAAGTCTTTAAAATGTTAATAAGACATTAGTCTGATAATGAAAATATAGAAAGAAACATATTATGGGTTTATTATTTCTACTTCAGGTGGTGTTTGTGATATTACCAGTAGTCCTGGGAAATATGTACATTTAAATGAAGGGTAAAATTGGAAACATAAATTAGTTGTGTAGTAAAGGACTGTTTTACTTGTTGGCTTTCCAGATAAATCAGAAGTGTATGGCAACAAACCCCAAGAACAAGATGAGTGCAATACAGTGCAATTTTTTTTTTTTAATTAAAGCAGTAGTCTTGGCTTGTTAATAATGGAGAGAATGGTATCTTACAAGCTGACCAGTCAGGCACTGAAGAAAAATGGCTCAATACATTTAAAAAATTCTGTGCAGTTTCTCTCCAATTATTTTTTAATGTGCCTTTTGACAAATTGTCAGGAGTGAAAGTTTGCAGACTTTACTTTTATGACCATTACATTTTGCATCCTGTCAAGTGATGAGTAGCATGGTTCTGAATAGGGAGAATGCAGTGCAGAAAAAGGTTTGCAGGGTAGAATTTATGATGACAGAACATGTATTTTTCTGACAGAAAGCAAATGTGAAAGGTGGTATGAATCAGAATTAAAATGCCTTCACAGTGCATGTGGCAACATGAGCTACTGTTGGAAATGGTATTTGAGTAAGAGAAAAACATAACTATTTTTATAATATGTAGAAACTTATGTGCCTAAAAAGCCTATGATTTAACAAGGCAATTTCAGCTCTCCATGGGTATGATAGATCTTTGTTCTTAATTATGACAGATTTAAATATATATACATATATGTGTATGTTAAATAGACATACACTTTTAGATACTAGTTTGGGAATATGATGAATTATGATAGTAATTATGGTATCTTGGTTAGCCAAAGTAAAAGATTACATTTTTATAAAACATTTACAAAAGTTTACATGATTTTTGCTCATACATATAATATTCCATTGACTACTTTTTGGAAATATAAATAAAATATTTAAAAGTGACATAAATATGATCATAATTGTAAGCAATACTCAAGGTATGAATGCTTTTCATATCTTATTGGTACTGAGAGCATGCTTTTTGTTTTTTCTTTTCAGCTAAAGATTTTCAATTTACTTCTTCCTTTCTCTTTCTTTATCATCAACCTTAAGCTTAACTGAAGCAATAACTTCCTATTCATCATTTTGCAACACCAGACTGTCCTACAAAAAATAATAAATTACTTTCTCTTCAAAGTATATTCTTTTTGAAAACATCATAGTGATTCTTACTTTCTTATAATGTTACCTAAATTTTTTCAGGACTTCTGATTATCAATAACTTTCTCTTTTAACTATATTTTACATTCATAATTTTTAAGTCTCTTCATCATAATTAATATTACAGAAATAATATGTTCATAGATGTGTGTACAAACTATTCAAATATGGAAAAATCTATGTGACTCAGATATTGTCACTTCAGTTTTATGAGTGAAAACTGAATAAAAAAAAATTTGATAAAAATGAAATACAAATTAAATTAAAATACATACATTAAATAATTGCTTTTTAGTTATTGTACGTGATCATGGATTATGGCCTAAAAACTGTCTCTGAAAAAGTAAGCAAAAAATAAATGTATTGAAAAATGTTGATATCATGAAGTATGTATATATGCCTATAAACACATATGCATGAGTATGTGTGTGCGTATATACATATTATATATACATAATACAAGAAACCAGTGAAGATAGGAAACCAAGGTTTTAGTGACCAATGAATGTATGCTCCTTGTACTACTGTTGTCAAGAAAATGGTTTTCCCAACTCCAGCAACTTTTTTGTTATTTTGTTTGTTTACTTAAATGATGTTCATTAATCTAGGGAGAGAATCTAATGTCTCAGTTGGCTCAAATACCTGACAATAAAATAATTTAAAATTTTAAAATAACTAAAATAGTATAATTGAATTGTTTATAACACAAATGATGAGTGACTGAGTGGATGTATACCCCATTCTTCATGATGTGATTATTTCACATCCCATATCTGTGTCAAAACATCACACGCACCCCACAAATATAAATACCCACAAAAATTAAAAATTGAAAATGACAATGACAAATAGGTTATTTCACAAAAGCTTAATAAGTTATTTAGTCTTATGCTTTTTTGGTGTAGTTTTCACATAAATCCTGACATAGAATTATTATTATGCCCATTTTGCAAATAAAGATCTTAAATTTTAAATAATTAATTTTCCTTTGATTACATAGCTAAGACATAATGAGATTTATGTTGACATTCTGTTCAGTCTAAATCAAATGATTTAACTTAACTACTTTTTTCCCCAATGAGAAAATGAGAAGTCTCTTTAAGCAAAGTTCAGTGTAGAGTTGCAATCCTCTTATTCCTCATTAACAAAGGCAGTTTGACAATTTAATTAATGATTGTCTAATAAGGTAAACAATCCACATGACCTCCACTGTCCCTCAAAAGGAAAAATTTTAAATTAAAAAGTATAAAATATAACTTCCAAGTTAAAAATATCTATGCTTGTATTCAAATAAAAATAGTCATTGTAAATAAAGGAAAGAGGAGCATGACCAACCCGACTAGTTTGTCGATGACTTTTAACCCATAATCCCATGAACTTGTGCACAGTTGCAAGGCATGTATTAGTATAGTTGAGTTCACTAATCTATTCAACCCTAAATATTTGAACTGCATTTAGAGAACTGAAGCTGCTACCTGCTAAAGACAGAATAAATTCAAATCAATTTTGTATTTACCTGTTTTCCTTTTGTTTTAAATTTATTTTAACTGTGTGATGCTTTGTTAAATGTTTAAATATATACATGTTAATTTGCACATCCCCCAAAGCCCTATAATTATACAGTTCATAGAAAAGATTTTTATAAAATTCTCTCTAACATCAAAATATCTACCAGATTTGCCTGCTTAGAAAGGAAAATAGAAGTGCTTTCATGGCCTAAGGGAACAAATATGTAGCAGGAAAAAATTAGCTATCGATTTTT
Organism: Sapajus apella; assembly: GCF_009761245.1. NCBI lineage: Eukaryota > Metazoa > Chordata > Mammalia > Primates > Cebidae > Sapajus > Sapajus apella. The sequence goes on from NW_022436965.1 coordinate 2,735,541, forward strand.
CAGACTGAGAGCTAAATTATTTATTTATACCATAACTCTATTCTTCTAAGAATTAGGCTATGTAAACATCTTTTTCTTAGGAAAAAGAAAAAAAGTCAGCTTTATTTGTTTATATATATATTGAAAAGAGTAAGATTGATGACTGTTTTTTAACTGTAATGACATAGTCACAGATATTTTTAACTATCTGAGAATTTGTAAAAAAATCATTAGAGTGAATAATATAAATATATTTGTATGGTTTTTAACTATACTAATTATTTTGTTAATATTTTCCACTTATCCTATTTACAGGGAAACAAATTCAAATTTTCTACAATAATGATAACCTATCCTTTCCAGATTGATCTAGTTTTATTTCCTATATTCAGATAGAATCTTCTGAAAGTAGTATTCTACCAAAGGAGCATCTTTCTGCTTTTTTTCCCCACTCTGGAAACAGATGTGATGATGGACCCAGTCATGTGTAATTGAGTCAGTGTTAGTACTTACATAAAAATAATTAGAAAAATTCTAAAACTGAGGGTGGTGTTGTGATGAAACGATTATTGAGAAACATTGCACCGACATGATAGTATAATAACTAGATGCATTTTACCATAAAACTCAACCATACATATATACATATTAAAAATAAAAGTGTTTTAAATATTTTCTATATGACAGATAATCTTCTCAATGTTTTATACAGGTTTTGTCATTTAATCATTTTATTGCATATATTAATTATTACATATTGATATATGCAATAAAATTTCAGGTTCTTATATTCATGCTCTACTTATATGGCCAATTTTTAGTGTTTATCCTCTAAGAACCTAGGAAAAAATTACCCACTATTTAAAGAATATATCACTATTCTTTTTTCTGTTTGGTCTTAATTTCATTTCTTAAGGATTTTTCTTTGTCACAAGTATGTCTTCTGTCTGAGAATCACCAATTTTTTTTAGGACCATTTGTGAGCCTTGGTAATATTGTTTTATCCTTTAGTTCAAGAAATGTGCCTGCAGAAAGCAGCGGTAACTATTTGAAGGCCATAAGAAGCACTTCAACAATTTTTGTAGAATGAATAAATGGATTTTCTTTTCTTTTTTTTTTTTTTCCCCAGTATCTCTAGATGAAAGAACTAGAATCAACAGATGTGTGCTGCAGGGAGAAATGGTAAACAAGAGCTTTCATTAAATCAGAGATGTCCCAGAGCTGTCAAAATGAAAAACAAATTTCTTTGCAATAAAATACTGGATTTGTTTGATGTTTACTGGGAAAATGTGATTCTAAGTAAGAGGAAAAAGTATGAAACAGTAATCATCTAATAGAGCTTCAAATATTATTTCAAAACAATAAATATGACTCATTCCTGCAAAATTACTTCTTAGTGGACTATCCATGTAATCCCTTCTTTGAGAAGTATAATTCTTTCAAGCCTTCCACTTTCTGATGGGCTAGTATTTAGCAAGTCATATATGTCTATAAATAAATATTCCAGTTACAAAAGGAAAGTAATAAACCTAGCTTTAAAGGTTTTTTATTACTATACAACAGAAACTCAGACTAAATACATATCAATGTGGTCTTAATGTAGAACTACTGCTATTGATAAATATTATATTCATGTATTAAAATAATTTGACATGCTAATTTACTTAAAATAACAAAATATAACTTTTATTAAAATTAAAATCCTCTCAATATTATAACATCACTACAATACTGTGTGTCAGACTTTGTTATCCAAATTTTATATACAAGAAAACAGGCTCAGAGCATTTAAATGAGGTGAACCTGGGGCTCAGATGTGAATTCTGCCTAACTGAATTGTCTCTGTTATTTACTGCTACACATACACTGCTTCATATACCAAAGGACCTGATCCTGGAATGCTAAGTCATTATACCAGACCAAAACATATTTGCTCTTTTAAATAATGTTGTAACCGGGCGTTGCGGGTTCTTGGCTGTTCCCTGCCCCACATCCCAGGAATAGGGGAAGAGGCCCTGGAGGTGCAGTGGGCTCCTTCAAGTAAATATCAGACCCAAAGAGTTTTGCAGAAAAGGGATTTATTAGGCAGAGAGAGAGACAGAAAGAGAAGTAAGGAGAGAGAGAGAGGGAACTCCCAGGATGTCGTGTGAGAGGATCCAGAGATGGAGTCCGCATAGGTGAGGGGCAAAAGGTCTTTTAATCTGGTAGTTAATCCCTCCCCATTCAAGTTCTTGTCCAGTGAGAGTTCTTCCAGACTTCCTCTGGAGTGACTGATGTTTTGACTTTGACATCAGTTTGGTTGTTTTTGACCCACAGTCCTCCCATAGCTTCTCCTAGGCTACGGGAAAGAAGCCCACCTGGGCAGTCCACCTTTCTGGCGCGTGCAAGTTAGACAAGGAAGTCTAGGCTCCTGGATGGAGACATGAAAGAAGGCAAGTCAGGCATGTCGCTGGGAAGTTCTTGCCTTTGAAACCATGCCCCTTGTGGACCTGGGAAGAGAAGTTAATACATGCCATCACTGTGAATTTAGAATAAGTGATCCTAATATCTTTGCAGAAGAGTTATGTCACTTAAATATGCAAAATAATTGGTAATTACAAATGTTAGGTTACTGAACATGTGTTAGGTCATCTATCTTGACTACTGTAACTAATGGTTTACTTTCGAAAGATCTATGTTTCAGGAATTCAAGAAACAAAACAGTCTTTTGTTTTGTTTTGGGTTGTTTTTGTTTGTTTTTGTGCCGGTCAATTGCACAGGATTGGATGTAATTCTTGATGAAATCCTTGTATTCTTTACCTATAGGTGTAAACAAAAACCAGTGATATATCTTTTCTTTTGGATCCTATTCTGACCTTTGGTTGATTTTTTTAAGGCAGAGAAGCTGCTTAACTGGGCGATGTCTGCAGACTGAACTTATTTTGTAAAATATATTGAAGGAAAAAAAGAAGCAAGTAGAAAGTATACACTGTCATCCAGTCACTGGTTAAACAAAACAAAACAAAACATGCAAAATTTTTACTCACATAATGACACCATTCTCTCCTTAACAACACCAATTTCTTTTCTTTACTCACATTAACATTTCTTCTAAGTGAAAAAAGAGAGGCTTAATGTTTCCCTGGAGGCTGAAATTTGGATGTACCCTTCCATCCACTCAAAGGAAATGAAGAGAGGAAGCACATACCCATATACGCATATTTACATTTTTTTCTGTGATAGCCCAGACATGTCTTTATTGGAAAGAAAATCATATTTTGTTTAATGTTTTCAAAATTGAAGATGATAACAAAACTACAACTTAATTTTTTTTATTACACTTTAATTTCAGGGGTACATGTGCAGATCTTCCAGGTGTGTTATAGGTATACACGTGCCATGGTAGTTTGCTGCATCCATCCGCCATCACCTACATTAGGTATTTCTCATAATGTTATCCCTCCTCAATTCCCCCACCCCTGGCTATCTCTCCCCAAACCCTCTACCCGCTGCAGGCCCCAGTGTGTGATGTTCCCTTCCCTGTGTCCATGTGTTCTCATTGTTCAACACCCACTTATGCGTGAGAACATGTGGTGTTTGGTTTTCTGTTCTTGTGTCAGTTTGCAGAAAATAATGGTTTCCAGCTTCACCCATGTCCCTGCAAAGGGCATGAACTCATCCATTTTTATGGCTGCATAGTATACCGTGGTATTTATGTGTCACATTTTGTTTATCCAGTCCATCACTGATGGTCATCTGGGTTGGTTCCAAGTCTTTGCTGTTGTAAACAGTGCTGCAGTAAACATACATGTGCATGTGTCTTCATATAGAATATTTTATAATCCTTTGGGTATATCCCAGTAATGGGATTGCTAGGTCAAATGGAATTTCTATTTCTAGATCCTTGAGGTTTCACCACACTGTCTTCCACAATGGTTGAAATAATTTATACTCCCGCCAACAGTGAAAAAGCGTTCCTATTTCTGCACATCCTCTCCATCATCTGTTGTCTCCAGATTTTTTAATGATCATCATTCTAACTGGGGTGAGATGGTATCTCAGTGTAGTTTGATTTGAATTTCTCTAATGATCAGTGATGATGAGCTTTTTTCCATTTGTTTGTTGGCTGCATAAATGTATTCTTTTGAAAGGTTTCTGTTCATATCCTCCCAGTTTTTGTTGGAGTTGTTTGTTGTTTTTTTTTTGTTGTTGTAAATTTGTTTAAGTTTTTCGTTGATCTGGTTATTAGTCCTTTGTCAGATGGGTAGATTACAAAAAAATTTTCCCATTCTGTTGGTTGCTGATTCACTCTAATGATAGTTTCTTTTGCTGTTCAGAAGATCTTCAGTTTAATTAGATCCCATTTTTTTATTTTGGCTTTTATTGCCATTACTTTTGGTGTTTTAACCATGAAGTCCTTGCCTATGCCTATGTCCTCAATGATACTGCCTAGGTTTTCTTCTAGGGTTTTTATGGTGTTAGGTCTTATGTTTAAATCTTTACTCATCTGGAGTTAATTTTTTATAAGGTGTAAGAAAGGCATCCAGTTTCAGCTTTCTGCACATGGCTAGCCAGTTTTCCTAACACCATTTATTAAATAGGGAGCCCTTTCCCAACTGATTGGTTTTGTCATGTTTGTCAAAGATCAGATGGTTGTAGATGTGTGACATTACTTCTGAGGCGTCTGTTCTGTTCCATTCGTCTATATCTCCGTTTTGGTACCAGTACCATGCTGTTTTGATTACTGTAGCCTTGTAGTATAGTTTGAAGTTAGGTAGCATGATGCTTCTAGCCTTTTTTAATTTTTTTGCTTAGGATTGTCTTGGCTATGTGGGCTCTCTTTTGGTTCCATACGAAGTTTAAGGTGTTCTTTTTCCAGTTCTGTTTAGAAAGTCAATGGTAGCTTGATGGAATAGCATTAAATCTATAAATTACTTTGGGAAGTATGGCCATTTTTATGGTAATGATTCTTCTTAACTATGAGCATGGAATGTTTTTCCATCTGCTTGTATCCTCTTATTTCCTTGAGCAGTGGTTTGTAGTTCTCCTTAAAGAGGTCTTTCACATCCCTTGTTAGTTGTATCCCTAGGTATTTTATTATCTTTATAGCAATTGTGAATGGGAGTTCACTCATTATTTGGCTCTCTGTTTGTCCATTATTGGTATATAGGAATGCTTGTAATTTTTGCACATTGATTTTGTATTCTGAGACTTTGCTGAAGTTGCTTATTAGCTTAAGGAGATTTGGGGCTGCGAGGATGGGGTCTTCTAAACATACAATTATGTCATCTGCAAATAGAGACAACTGCACTTCCTCTTTTCCTAACTGAATACCCTTTATTTCTTTTTCTTGCCTGATTGCCCTGGCCAAATCTTCCAATAAGTTGAATAGGAGAGGTGAGAGAGGGCATCCTTATTTGTGCCAGTTTTCAAAGGGAATGCTTCCAGTTTTTGCCCATTCAATTTGATGTTGGCCCTGGGTTTCTCATAAATTGCTTTTATTATTTTGAGATACTTTCCATTGATACGTAGTTTATTGAGAGTTTTTAGCATAAAGGGCTGTTGAATTTTGTTGAAGGCCTTCTCTGCATCTATTGAGATAATCATGTGTTTTTTGCCTTTGGTTCTGTTTATGTGATGGATTATGTTTACAGATTTGCATATGCTGAAGCAGACTTGAATCCCAGGGATGAAGCAGACTGATCATAATGAATAAGCTTTTTGATGTACTGTTGAATTCGGTTTGCCAGTATTTTGTTGATGATTTTTGCATCAATGTTCATCACAGATATTAGCCTAAAATTTTCTTTTTTAGTTGTGTCTCTGCCATGTTTTGGTATCAGGATGATGCTGGTCTCCTAAAATGAGTTAGGAAGGATTTGCTCTTTTTGTATTGTTCGGAATCATTTCAGAAGAAATGGTTCCAGCTGCTCTTTGTACGTCTGGTAGAATTCGGCTGTGAACCCATCTGGTCCTAGCCTTTTTTTGGTTGGTATGCTACTGGTTGCTGCGACAACTTCAGATCTTGTTATTGGTCTATTCAGGGATTCAGCTTCTTCCTGGTTTAGTCTTGGGAGGGTGTAAGTGTCCAGGAATTTATCAATTTCTTATAGATTTACTGGCTTATGTACATAGAGGTGTTTATAATAATCTCTATTGGTAGTTTGTATTTCTGTGGAATCGGTGTTGATATCTCCTTTATCATTTTTTATTGCATCTATTCGATTCTTCTCTCTTTTCTTTTTTATTAGTCTGGCTAGCAGTGTATCTACTTTGCTGATCTTTTCAAAAAACCATCTCCTGGATTCACTGATTTTTTGAAGGTTTTTTTCTGTCTATATCTCCTTCCCCTCTGCTCTGATTTTAGTTATTTCTTGTCTTCTGCTAGCTTTGAATTTGTTCGATCTTGCTTGTCTAGTTCTTTTAATTGTGACATTAGTGTGCTGATTTTAGATCTTTCCTCACTTCTCATGTGGTCATTTAGTATATAAATTTCCCTTTAGACACTGCTTTAAAAGCATCCCAGAGATTCTATTATGTTGTGTCTTCATTCTTATTGGTTTCAAAGAACATCTTTATTTCTGCCCTCATTTCATTATTTATCCAGTAGTCATTTAGGAGCAGGTTGTTCAGTTTCCATGTAGTTGTACGGTTTTGAGTGAGTTTCTTAGTCGTGAGTTCTAATTTGATTGCACCGTGGTCTGAGAGACTGATTGTTACGATTTCCATTCTTTTGCCTTTGCTGAGGAGTGACTTACTTTCAATTATGTGGTCAGTTTTAAAGTAAGTGTGATGTGGTGCTGAGAAGAATGTATATTCTGTGGATTTGGGGTGGAGTGTTCTGTAGATGTCTATTTGGTCCACTTGATCCAGATCTGAGTTCAAGTCCTGGATATCCTTGCTAATTTTCTGTCTCATTGATCTGTCTAATATTGACAGTGGAGTGTTAAAGTCTCCCACAATTATGTGCGGGAGTCTAAGTCTCTTTATAGGTCATTAAGAACTGACTTTATGTATCTGCATGCTCCTGTATTGGGTGCATACATATTTAGGATAGTTAGCTCTTTTTGTTGCATTGATCCATTTACCATTATGTAATGCCTTTCTTTGTCTCTTTTAATTTGTGTTGGTTTAAAGTCTGTTTTATCAGAGACTAGGATTGCAACACCTGCTTTTTTTTTTTTTTTTTAACTCTCTATTTATTTGGTAAATCTTCCTCCATTCCTTTATTTTGAGCGTATGTGTGTCTTTGCATGTGAGATTGGTCTCTTGAATACAGCACACTGATGGTTCTTGACTCTATCCTGTTTGCTAGTCTACGTTTTTTGATTGGGGCATTTAGCCTATTTTCATTTAAGGTTAATATTGTTATGTGTGAATTTGTTTCTGCCATTTTAGTGCTAACTAGTTGATTCCTTGTTAGTTGATGCAGTTTCTTCTTAGTGCTGATGGTCTTTACAATTTTGTATGTTTTTGCAGTGGCTGGTACTGGTTGTTCCTTTCCATGTTTAGTGGTTCCTTCAGGAGCTCTTGTAGGGTAGGCCTGGTGGTGATGAAATCTCTCAGCCATTTCTTGTATGTAAAGGATTATTTTCTCTACCACTTATGAAGCTAGTTTGGCTGGATATGAAATTCTGGGATGAAAATTCTTTTCTTTAAGGATATTGAATATTGGCCTCCACTCTCTTCTGGCTTGTAGGATTTCTGCCAAGACATCCACTCTGAGTCTGATGTGCCTCCCTTTGTTGGTCACTCAACCTTTCTTTCTGGTTGCCCTTAGCATTTTTTCCTTCATTTCAACCTTGGTGAATCTGGCCTTTATGTGCCTTGTGGTTGCTATTCTCAAGGAATATCTTTGTGGTGTTCTGTGTATTTCCTGAATTTGAATGTTGGCCTGTCTTGCTAGGTTTGTGAAGTTCTCCTGGATAATATCCTGAAGAGTGTATTCCAACTTGGTTTCATTCTCCCTATCACATTCAGGTATAGCAATCAAATGTAGATTTGGTCTTTTTAAATAATCCCATATTTCCTGGAGGCTTTGTTCATTTCCTTTCACTGTTTTTTCTTTAATCTTGCTTTCTTGCTTTATTTTGTTGAGCTGATCTTCAATCTCTGATGTCCTTTCTTCTGCTTGATCGATTTGGCTTTTGAAACTTATATATGCTTCACGAAGTTCTGAAAAATGTGCTGTGTTTTTCAGCTCCATCACGTCATTTATGTTCTCTTCTATACTGGCTATTCGAGTTAGCATTTTGTCCAACCTTCTTTCAAGGTTCTTAGTTTCCTTGTATTGGGTTTGAAGATGCTAATTTAGCTCAGAGAAGTTTGCTATTACCCACCTTCTGAAGCCTGCTTCTGTCAATTTGTCAAACTCATTCTCATCCCCTTTTGTTCACTTGCTGGTGAGGAGTTGTGATGTCTTGGAGAAGAGGTGTTTTGGCGTTTGGTGATTTCAGTATTTTTGCACTGGTTTCTTCCCATCTTCATGGATTTATCTACCTTTGGTCTTTGAAGTTGGTGACTTTTGGATGGGGTCTCTGAGTGAAGGTCCTTTCTGTTGATGTTGAAGCTATTTCTTTGTTTTTTTTTTTAGTTTTCCTTCTAACAGGCCCCTCTGCTGCAAGTGTGCCAGAGGTCGACTCCAAACCCTGCTTGCCTGGGAATCACCCACGGGGGCTACAGAACAGCAAAGATTGTTCCCTTTTCTTTCCTCTGGTAGCTTCGTCCCAGAAGGGTACCTGCCAGATGTCAGGCAGAGCTCTCCTGTATGAGGCGTCTCTTAGTCAGGATAAACCGGGGTCAGGGAGCCACTTGAGCAGGCAGTCTGTTCTTTATCAGAGCTCAAGTGCTGTGCTGAGAGGTCCGTTGTTCCCTTCAGAGCTGCTGGGCAGGGAAGCTTAAGCCTGCTAAAGCAGAACTCACAACCGCCCCTTTTCCCAGGTGCTCTGTCCCAGGAAGATGGGGGCTTTATTTATGAGTCCCTGATGGGTTGCTGCCTTTTTTCAGAGATGCCTGCCCAGCAGGAAGGGTGTTTAGTAACAGTCTGCCTGCAGCGGCCTTGCTGAACTGCCAGTGGGCTCAGCCTAGCTGCTGTGTAAACTTCCAGGAGACTTTGTTTACACAGGTGCATTTAGAACCACCTACCTGCACCTCAGTAATGGTGGATGGCTCTCCCCCTACCAAGCTCAAACACCCCAGGTCGAGCTCAGGCTGCTTTGCTGGCTGTGAGAATTTCAAGCCAGTGCATCTTAGCTTGCTGGTCTTTGTGGGGATGAGGCTCACGGAGCCAGATCACTTAGCTCCTTGGCTTCAGCCCTCTTCTTTCAGGAGAAAAAGTGGTTCCATCTCACTGGCATTCCAGGCTGCTGGGGAAAAAAAAAAAAAAAAAAAAAAAAAAAAAACTGCTGTAGCTAAAATGACCACCCAGTTTTGTGCTGGAAACCCAGGGTGCTGGTGTTGTAGGCACCAGAGAGAATCTCCTGGTCTGCAGGTTGTGAGGACCATGGGAAAAATGCAGTATCTGAGCCAGAGTGCTGGAATGTCCAGAAGAGTCTGTAATGGCTTCCCTCGGCTAGGAGAGGCGGTTCTCTGGCCCCTTGTGCTTCCCGGGTGAGGTGATGCCCACCCTGCTTTGGTTTGCCTTCCTTGGGCTGCACCCACTGTCTAACCAGTCCCGATGAGATGAACCTTGGTTGGAAATATGGAGATCTCTCACCTTCTGGCTGACTCTCACTGGGAACTGTGGACTGGAGCTGTTCCTATTTGGCCATCTTTGTGGAAGTCTCAAATCTACAACTTTTATAGTTTAACTTGGGCTGATTAACAAAAGATAAAATATGAGATTTTTTTTTCAAATAAAGAATGATAATATATTATAATCAATATTTTTGAATTACATATTAGCATACATATATATTCAATAAAGAGGACCTAATTAGGAAATACACTGAAGTCTGAGTGAATTTTATATCTGTAGTTCTTTAACATGGATAAATTAATATTTTACTTCAAAGTACTTGTTTTTAATATTCTAGTCAGAAGTTGTTTTATAGTAAAATATTAAACGTTAAAAAAGTTCATGTATTTTATTTGTTAATGTTACTTTCCTCTAAACTGACTGGACTTTCATCTTTGTTTATACAGTACTTTTACTACAACAAGTAAAATTTTTACTACAACAAATAATAAGTAATAATCTTGAGTATAACAAGTAATAATTTTTTTCTTTTGGAATAAGCTATAAAACTTTTTGCTTGTGTAGAAAGGAAAAGCAGAGTTTGTATTATAACCCACTCACTCCATGTGAATTTAGACCTTATCAAAGTGGGACTGAAAGAATTTCTGGAGCCAGGAAGTGAGGGCAGAGGTAAGGTCAGGTATATGGTCATCAATATGAATAAAATATTGCTTTCTTCTCTGAATAATCTTTGAGAAAGAAACTGAGCTGCTACTAGACACAATGAAATTTGTCTAGGGAAAATATGAGCATCTGCCCCAAAGATTAATCACCTGACCTTTCTGGATTTCCATTAAGACATAGAGTATATATTATTTATGAAGTACACATTGTAGGTATAGCTGTATACAGGGCATCTGAATGGTGCACATCCAAATTAGGAAAAACAGGTTGCTACTTGAAGTTAATACAGCAGATATATTTTTTAAAATATCAGTTTTGCAAGTTCACCTAACATCCTTAAAAATACGCTGTATTTTCTCTATATATATTTTGTAAGGAAAAGCTGTATTTTAAATTTCAGCTAGATAAATGCATATTTTAATAGAAATTGAATGGGTACAGGTCTTCATGGATTCATTTCTCCTAGCAGACCAGGAACAAGGAAAGGTATTTCTATTTCACAAATATTACAATGAAATGAAAAATAGAGCTAGAGACCAGAACTGTAACAGAAGCAGAGTGAATGGTTTCCTGTCCCATTATGCAGCTTCTGTTCCACAGAGCACAGCAGTCATCACTTCAAAACAGGAAATAACAGAGGATTGCAAAAAAAGGCTAGAAACTGTAAGAAGTCAGCTATGCAAGCAGAATTTAATTATCCAAATTAGAATTTAACCAGGATACCAATGTAAGGCTCTGCAGGTTGGGGAATGCATTGCTATGGGAATGAGCTCCTGTGATGTTACCAAGAAATCCTTCAACCATTGCTCATTTTATAGTGTGGTTAACACTGAAACCCACTAATAGAAACTAAGCTTTTACACAAGCCTCAAAATGGCCTCCTTCACTAAACTATACCCTGAATGCTATTACTTTTTTCATGAATGAATGCTTTTGACAGAAGGACAAAACTACATGCATATATGTTATTAATAAATTTAAATAAAAAGTTTTAATGAAATTTTTGTAATATTGACATGTATGACTGTGTAATAATATGTCAATGGATTTTAGTCCTTCATAGACAAGAAAAGAAAAAATGCATTGCCTTCCTTACCACACAATCTTTAGGAATAATCCTATAATATCATGCTATATTAGTATTGAAGATAAGGAGCAAGCACACTGTATTGTTTTTGTGTCCCTTTGCATTAAGAATAGAAGATTTTGCCGTATTGAATATGAGCTGCATTGAATGCAAATCAAAGTTGGTGCTGGGAAAACCTAAAGAGAATAGTAATGTATGAAATTACAAACTGAAATTACAAGCTGAATCTAAATAAAGTTAAAAAGCTGAAAGTCAATAAGGCTATAGAAGAATATGGAAGTTTATGAAAGAATTGAAATAACACAGTTCATACACAGGCTCTCACATATGTTATAAAATATAAGCTGAAATTCACTCAATTGTAAATGACTACAAGGTTAATAATTTTCAGAGAAGAAAAGGTAGCTGAGTGACATGTTTTCTCTCTGGATACTTGATAGAAGTCTGTATTTTCCAGGGTCACTTGATAGTGATCTATTTAGGTGCTTCATTCATTTTATCCATTGCCAATTCACTGTTCTGCATCCTCCCTCCTGCTCCCCATTCCCCCCACACAAATCAATGACAAGTCAATATACAAACATCGTACAAAAATAAATCTCCCTTGCAAACGAGTATGAGTCACATTTGAACCGATACACAGGACTTACCATTGAATTATAACAAACTTTATGGGACAAAGTTAATAGTTTAGAAGCATAAGAAAGTAAAGCCAATTAGTCATGGCTAAATTAGGTCAGATACTATTTTTACAAAATAAAAGGCCATGTATTTTGAAAGAAAGAATGATCCCTTTTTGGTTTTGTTTTGTGTTTTGTTTGCCTGCTATCAAGAGGAGGTACTCCACCCTTGGTGGAGGTGGGGAGGTGGGTGGGTGGTGGGAAACAGAGGCTATATAGCTGTACAAGAGCTTAAGACATATATTAAAATAGCAGAAAAACTTGATTAGGAGAACAAATCCACTGTGGCAGTATTTGCAGTTTACAGTCAAAATGAATGAGAACAATTAGAGATGCCTTTTGTGTCAGCGGCAGGGCAGCCAGTGTGTATTTCTGGGTCATCAGGATTCTTGGTTCCATTATTAATATCAGAAAGTAAGTTATCATGAGTCAATACGTCATAGCTCTGAATTAAATATAAAAATGATAAAAATTAATAAATTACAGCAAATACACTAACGTATCCAGTTCCCAAAGGTGGATTTTAATGTAAGATCGGGGAAGAAAGCAATTGGTGGAGTAGGATCCTTTGAATAGCTGTTGACATTCTCACCGAGGTAGGGTTATTTTAGATGAAACTAATTGATCAATATTAATAGCAACTGGTAGATGTCAGTTAGTACTCAAAAGATATATGGTGGCTTTCTTAAGTATCTGAGAATCCAAGAGAGTTTATTGATGAATAGATAGTTATAGATGTTTGAAGACAAGATAACTTAGGCTGTGGGTTGGCTCCCAAATAGATAGAATTGCTGCTACGAGGTCCTTCACCAAAACTGCAACCTGTGGTGTCTGCTCCACATAACAGTGACAGCTGTGAACAGGAACCTCAGAGTCTTGGCAGAAGAAGAATTTATACACCCTATATATGAACCCTGTGATGCTCCAATCTGGCTTGTTTAAAAGATAAATGTGGTTTGGAGGCTTGAAATGATTTTTGAGAGCTAAATGCCTCAACTCCTATTATCCCAGTGGTTACCTTGAGGTGTTACTAAAGGTGGAGGCTTGGGCAAATTTCCTCACACTCTCTGATACTACTAGTGCCTATTTTATCATTTCTACTAAAAGAGACAGGTCATTACAGAACTGCATTCAAGTACGCAGGGAGTCATAAAGGCTGCTGCATGGAGAGTACTACAGTTTGTTGATCATCTCCTATTAATGTCTGTATCAGAAGATGAAAATCAGAAATTAACCCAGATATATTTTGGTGATATTAGAAAATAGGGGGTATGTATGGAAAAAAAAGTTCAGCTTGTTCAGACTGTAACATTATACTGAAATTTTAATTTTTATAAGTAAAAACTGTATTATAGCAACACAGGGCCAACTTTTTTATCCTTCTGCCAGGAAGCTTAAAGATTCTAAATTATGCCTAGGATTATCATTCTCTATATTTATATTAGCTTCATATTTATTTAATTGTGTTGACAGCAATCAGTGGGACTAGTGAGAATAATTAGATGGCAAAAATACATAATCCAAACAAAACTTGGAGAGTTTTCTGATCTCTATTCAGTAAAAAAAACCTAATGCTATAGTCACAACTTGCCTGTGACATATGCCTGGTAAGAATTTAGTAACAAAGATGTGAGAATTGAGTGGCATGAACTAAGAGTTCCATATTATTGGAAATACCTGGAACTCTTTGAAAGAGGACAAAACATCTAGAATCAGCTACCCTAGGATGCTCTGATCACTTTCAGAAGAAGCATACAAGGTCATGTTATTTATTAAGCACTCCAAAGACTGCTTTGAAATAACCTGAAGGTTCTGAACCTAGGCACAAAAGCTAATAACTCATTATATCATATGAATACATTCTCTTAGCCAAAAAGTCTCATTTTACATATCAACCAAGCTACCCAAACTAGTTTTAAAACAGGTGTAATGTGATACATACGTCAGATTAACTATTTAGTAGAAATACAGAATTTTCTTAAATCTGATTAAAATAAGTAAAACAGAATTCCAATTTCTGTCAGTTCAGATTTATGAGACTGCAGAGAACACTTAAGTTGCTGCTTTCTTCTAGAAACTCAGAGCTGCAAATTGGTAATACCCCCAAAGAAAGAATCCCATGGGGAAAACTGGCTCATCTCACTAAATTTCCCTCTTTCTAGGATCTTGCCCCATCAAGTCCACAATGACCTGACTGCTTTTTCATACGTTCAAATAGCTGGCCATTTCTGTTTGCTCATTTTTACTTAATCTGAATTTTAAAGATTTTTTCTTTGTGACAGTCTAATTCAAACTACTTAATCATAGACACAATATATGACTTGAATTATCTGTGCAGTTTTACCTCAAATTCTCTTTTATGAGTAAAGTTGAGCAACTTTTCACATAACTAAGTTGCATATAAATGTACCATTCTGTCAATCATATTCATATCTGTCGACTTTTCCATTATCTTATTTATTTTTCCTTTATTTACTTTTGGAAACTTTATATATTGAGGAATTAAGAATTTTTAAAGAACGAATTGCAAGTTGTTTTTTTTTTTCTCTCTCTCAGTCATTTTGTCTTTGGAATTGTACCATTTTCTTCCTTTCTCTGGCACCCTCTGAAAAAGTTTAGGAAGTGTTTGTTTCTATGTTGACCATTCTTTTTTACTTTTTCCTTTATGGCTCCTGGATTTTGAGTGACAGTGAAGTATGTCTTTCCCACTTTACATTAATAATGGAAAACTTCACTCTTCTACTCTAAAGTTATTTTGGTTTATGGATTTTTCTTAACTTACAGCAAGAAGAAGGAACCCAACTAAATATTTTTTTATCAATGCCATCCAATTTTCTCAATAACATGTCTAAGCTTTACAATTTAAAACTGGTTTACATTAGCGCATTTGTGCACTAAGGTAATTCTTTGATTATTTGGGTTGGGTCTGGTTGGATAACTTCTTATTCAATTTTATTTATTTTTTAATCTATGTATGAAACAAATATAACTTTTAGTAATTAAAGCTATTTTACTTATATGTTTTTTTATAATCATGTTTTGCTACTTTCTGTCCTTCCACCTATGTTACACATTTTTATTGCTACTTTTTAAAATAACTCCAGTGCCATGTAGTCTTTTTGAAAATAAAAAGTATCAATATTTTATTAGCATCATATTAAACTTATACATTATAGATAGTCATTTTTACAATATTGCGTCTTCCTTCACAGACGTTGATATGACCTTGCATCTGTTAGTTCTCTTATTTTTTTGCAGAATTTTATTTTGAAATCTTACAGAACAAAATCGGTGGTCATTTAAGGCTTCTGAATAAGAATCACACTTTGAGAAATTTTTCTAATTTTGATATTTTATATACGTAGAGTTGAATTTCCAGATGAATTCGCAAAAGTTTTGTATAACATAATTTAGGAGCTTAAGTTTTTATGTCTGATAAATATCATTTAAAACAAAAATCATGAGGTAAGTATTCAGCACTTCTTTTAAAAATATTTCTAGTTGCCCCACATCATTTACTGAACATTTTACCTGACTTTTTCCGAACACCTTGTAATTCAAGTCTTTTTCTTATGTTGAACTGCCTCTGTGCTAATATTTTAAATTATCTTATTTTTCTCTTTTTTCTTTCTTTCTTTGCTTACATACCTAATTCTTAAATAGAAAATCTGTAGTTCCTAGCACTACTTTCACTTTTCTACCTGCTTAGTAAAGTTTCAAATCCTTCCTCCAGTGCTTATATTTTATTGAAAACTATGAGGAAATAATCACCCTTAACATCTTAAGTGAAAAATGTAGTTTAACTAAAATAATAACATTTTCTCACCATTTCGTTAAGCCTATCATTATGAAGCATCTCTTTACTCCTTGCATTTTCTCCCAATGTAGTACTCAAAACACATTGAGAGGGTAAGTCACAGGCTGGGAGAAAATATTTGCAAATGACATACTTGATAAAGGACTATTTCTAAAATATGTAAAGACTTAAATGTAAGACCCTAAACTGTGAAATAACTAGAAAAAAACATAGGGAAAAAGCTTCATGACATTGATTTGGGCAATCACTTTTTGAGTATGACTTCAAAGCCAGGCAACAAAGCAAAAAATACGTAAATGGAATTACCTCAAACTAAAAAGCTTCTGCACAGCAAAGGAAACAAAAAACAGAGTGAGATAGCTTAAAGAGTGAGAGGAAATATTTGCAGATTGTATGTCTGAAAAGGGGATAGAGGATAATATGAAAACATACAAGGAATTCAGGAGCAAGAAAACAGATAACCCAAAATAGTCAAAGAACCTAAGTAGACATCTTTTAAAAAGAAGTCTGACAAATTATTAACAGATATGTGAAAAGAAACACTCAACATCACCAATCATCAGGTCAAGTCAAAAATCGTTATCAAGTCAAAATCATCAGGAAAATCCAGATCACATCATACCTATTATAATGGCTATTATCAAAAAAGGCAAAAGATAAACAATATTGGCAAGAAAGTGGAGAAAATGTGCACACTATTAGTAGTAACATAAATCAGTAGAGCCATTATAAAAAAAGTATGAAGGTTTCTGAAAAAAAATAGAACTACCATATGATCCAGCAATTCCACTACTAGGAGTAAATCCAAAGAAAATGAAGCCATTATGTCCGGAAGATAGCTACACTCTCATGTTTTGCAGCATTATTCACAATAGCCAAGATATGCTCTCAAATTAAGTGTCCATCAGTGGAGGAATGGATAAATAAAACATGTTTTGTATACACAACAGAATCTTACTTTGCCACAAATAAATGAAATTCTACCATTTGTGACAACACTGAAAAAGGTGGAGAACATTACGTTAAGTGAGATAAGTGAGGTAAAGAAAGACAAATAACACATTATCCCACTCATATGTGGAGTCTAAAAAGTTGATCTCATACCAGCAGAGTAAGGGGCTGGGGTTGTTGGAGACGTTGTGTAGATGTCGGCCAAGGGATACAAAATTTTAATTAGAAGGGACAACTAAATTCAAGAGATCTATTTTACAACATGGTACTATGGTTAAAAATATATCATTAGAAAATGCTAACAGAGCGGATGTAAAGTATTCTCACCGGAAAAACAACTATCAGAGCTAATACGTAAATTAGTTAGCTAGATTTTATCATTCTACAATAGATATCCATGTCAAAACATCATGTTATACATAGTAAATATGTACATTTTGTCACTTATAAAAATTTTAAACATTAAAATGAAACTAAATATACAAAAAACTCTTTAAACTCAGCAATAAAAAAGTGTACAATCTGATTAAAAACATGACAAAAAATACCTGAATAGATACTTCATGAAAAAATATACAGATGACAAATAAACATGCAACAATGTACTCATCCTTATACACCATAAGAAATTACAGTTTGATTCACAACTATTAGAGTAGTGAAAATTCAAGACACAACACCAAATTCTGACAAGGATGGGAGCAGCGAAGACTCGCATTAACTACTGGTGGGAATCCAAAGTAGTACAGGCTCTTTGGAATAGACTTTGGCAGTTTCCTGCAGAACTAAACATCTTAAAATGAAATTTAGCAATTGTAATCCTTGATAAGAGCAGAGAATCTGTATCAACACAAAAACCTGCAATAAGAATACTTATATATATTAATAATGGCCCAAACTAGGAAGAAACCAGGATGTCCTTCAGTATGTGAATAGATAATTAAACTGTGACAGAGCCGGGCAATAAAGTATTCCTCAGTGATAAAAAGAAGTAAGTTAATGAAATGTCGAAAAGCATGGTGAAAACGTAAACACTGATTTCTAAGTGAAAGAAGGCAATCTGAAGGGCCACATACTGTATGATCCAACTATATGACATTCTAAAGCATAGAGGATTTTTATGGCAATGAAACTATTTATTGAAATGTAATGATGAACTCATGTCATTACATTTTTTCAAAACCCATGGAATATGCCACACTAAGAGTAACTCCTAATATAAACTATGAACTTTGGGTGACAATTATGTGTTAATGTTGTTTCATTGAGGGTAACAAATATACCACTATGATGTGGAATATTAATAGGAGAGAACGCATGAGTGTGTGGGACCAAGGGTATATGGGGATTCTCTACACATTCTGCTTAATTTTGCTGTGAACCAAAAACAGCTCTAAAATATTATATTTTTAAAATGCACACATCCACTGAGAATGATACAGAGCCAATATGCAAAGATCTAACATGTTCCTGTATAGTAGCAATTAATTGGAAGTTGAAGAAAAAACAATATCATTTATACTTACAACTACAGACACGAAGTGCTTAGAATGGAATACATATTGACAAAATAAATAAACATGTAAATATTATAGGAACCTGTTTGTTAGCCATGGAGAATAACATTTCATATATGGAAAGTTAAACTTACTAGAATGAAGAATGTGGTATTGTTACCCGCAGCAATTCCACAACTAGCAGCAAGTTCAGAACCAGCAAACTAGTCCACACCCTTCAGTGAGTCCTCAGTGATGCTGGCCCTTGTCTTTACAGAGGACACAGGCAAGTTTTAAAGCAGAAGCAAAGGTTTCTTGAAAGAAGCAAAGTATATTTGGAGGAAGGCCAAATGGGCTACTTAAGAAATGAAGTTCCCTGCTCAGCCCTTGACTTGGGGCTTGTATACATTGGCTTGCTTCCAGAGTTTTCTCCTTTCCTCTCTGGATCTCCTTCCCGTGGTGGGCTGGTGCTCAGTTGCCACACCGGCAGTAGCGTGCCAGCACCTGCCAGGGGCTGCATGTGCAGTGTGTTTACTGAGGTTGTGCCCATGCTCACCTGGGGTGATTTTCCCTTACTGGCGGAGAACCCATAGAGAAAAGTCGTATGCCAGTCACACTCTGCCCTTTTGTCTCCTACTGCTTGTGTTTAAGACCTTATCAGGGAATTGGCATTTGCTGGCTCTGATTTGCTCCTATCTGTTGTGGCATGCCTCTTCCCCTTGGTGCAGTTGTGGGCACTTACCATTTCAGAGGGAGAGTTGCATGATCACCTGACCATAACCCAATGAGTACTGGACATTTCTGGGGCCCTCTCTTATTATCTAAGAGGGATAGTTTTATGATTGGCTGATCATCACCCCCTGAGTGCCTGCCATTTCTGGTGGCACTCCTGCCCTGCTCATATATGTCTATACTACTTACTCTAACAGTAGTGAATTGTAACTAGATATATCGGTATTTTATGTTCATATGTGTATATATGAGTTGTGGGTACACACATGTGATCTGTTGATAACAATATGCAGAAGACATATATATAAATAGCTATATTCCCAAGCTTTGTTCTCTGAGATGATCTGATATATGTAGTGAGGGAGGTGGGGGGTGGGGAGAGGATTATGTGACATCGGTTACATACAAGAATATCGATAAAACAAGCTAATATGTGAAAATTAATGGAAGCCAGATTTAGAAAAGAGATTTTATTGTTCTGGCTTCACTTTGTTCTAACAGCAGATGTGTGAGCAGTCACTGCAGTACCAGTGTTTGACTTACTGTTTTCCTGTCCCGTGGATTTGATGTGCCAAATTGCTGTAGTTAGTAATGTTCAGACCCAAGGATGCATTATTAGGCCACAGACCTAGGGGCTGTTATTTCCTCAGTGAAAAGAAATATTGCTACCAGTCAAAGTTCACATTGAATATTACCTTTTCTTTTGATCCTAGTTCCTAGTGCATAATTTTGATTTTTATCCTCCTCTGACAGTGTATAATTGGTAAGGAGACTAAAGACTCTCATTGGAAAATTTAATCATGTACCAAAGGCTGATTTAATGATTGAGTCTCTGTTATCTGTTGACAAAGTAACCATTCTTTGCCTTGACCTCTTAATTTTGCTTACTATTAGAGTTCTCTGTTTGCTCCTATGAGACCATCTTTCTTGATCTCCTTTTGTTGAACTGCTTCAGTATTCTTCCACACAGGGAGACTAATGAAAGGATTATAGCATATCCCCTAAGAAAATATTGGTTCAAGTATCAATTATAGCATTTATCTGTTAAAAGAATGAAAACAGCAGTTGCCCTACTGAAGTCACTGTATTTTTACTAGTGGCAAATGAGCTAATATGAGAAGTGCTTTGTGAAATTCAAAATTTTAATTTAATATTAGGACATTAAGACTTTATAATTTGCTAATGTATGCACCAATTAAATGCATCTTAGCATGTTTTGCTATTTTAGAGTCAATTGTTTCATCAGTTAAGGCATCCAGGAGTTTAAGGTCAATTAGCCTTTTAAGATGTAAAATATGTATTGTGTGAATGTAAGAATACTGAATGAATGATAATCATTTTTTTATGTCAGGTTAGGGAAAGGTTCATCATCTCCCTGATCTCTTTATTTAGTATTTTGGGGAAAAATGCATAGACATCTAATGAGCTGAGTTAATTTGTTCCTGAATGGAATTTTAGGCATTTTATAATAACTCTTTGGGTTCAACATATTATTAAAAGGAAAAGTTAACTAATTATCATATGAATAAAAATAAATAATTATTTGAAACAATAACTTGAGCATCTAAATACGCACGGTTCTTGGCTATATCTTGCAACAGACAGAAAACAGATACAACCCCTCACGCTCTCCAAGCTTGGTTTTCCATCATCCTTTTTTAGAAGGAAATTATTAGATTCAAATGAAATTTTCCATTTCCAAATGAATGTGTTGCAACAAGTCCAAATTACGGTTTAAATATATAATAAAACATAAAATAGAGAAAATATTAACATGTTCATAGAAATTGGAACAGCCATTTTGAAACAAAATATAAAGCATATGTTATGAATGACAGAGAGAAGAAAAAGAAACTGTATTGCCTTTATAGCTGCAACATCTAACCTGGTTGGCCCACTCTCATATTTTCATAATAAAAGTGTGTTTCTTAAAGTTTAAGTCATTGCATTTGGTTGGACAAATCCTTGCTCAAATATTTTTTTATGAACAATGTCCCAGTACAATAAAATTTGCCAAATGGGTTGATCAGACATTTTGATAAAGACACAAATGTGTATATGTGCCTATAGAAGATACCCTAAAATGTGGAATATTCACAAAATATATTTGAAATTACATAAGTAGAATTAGGATATAGTGTATTCACTACACATTGTATTCTTACGTTGTGTCAGAGCCTAAACAGAATCTTTCAAAAGCTAACTTTCCAGTAGCAAAATAAGTTGATTTAAAAATAAAAACTGGAATCAACTGCTTATTTATTTGGTCACTTAGATTTGCTTATTAAGTATTTATTTATGCTAGGCAGTCTTCAAGTTAGCAGGAATGTATAGACAAATAAGACAAATCCTTTATCCTTAATGGTATTTAAGTGTTATTAGTAAACAAGAGTAAAATATAGACTAAAATAATTATTTTAAATTAGAAAACTAAATATATAATGGTTTGTGACAGAGGGCAAGGTAAGAAGGAACTTTAATGAGTGGTTAGTTTTCTGTGGTGGTTATAGCTCATCTGGAAACTAAATGAGAAGGGACATTTCAAATTAAAATTGGTAGGTGTAGAGAGAAAGTTTTCTAGATATAAGAAAGGACATGCCTTAAGTTTGAATTCAAGAAGTAATCAGGTTGAGTTGACTCAAAAGAACCAGCACAGGTTGAACTAGTTGTATCGTTTAAAAGATCGCATTAAAAAAAAAAAAAAAAACACACACCTTTTTCTTTATAACATAGTTTATCATTAACTTAAGATAATTGGGCAAAAAATATATTAGCAACAGTTTGAAACAGGTGTGGAAACATCTGTGTTAAACTCATTCTTAATTCATATTATTGGAGAAATGTAGGAAGTAAAAGCCTTCTTGTTTGTGAAAGAGTCATTGTAGAATGTCATATATACTGAATTGACTAGATTCTAACTCTACTCCATCTTCTGTATTCAAACAAAGCATTTGTTAATCTAGGCACTAATTTAAGTATGAAGATCGAGTTAGGGTATTGAGTAGGAAGAATTTGAAAGCAATGCTGATTTCAAAATATTTGTAGTTCTAAAAAGTTGTAGATGGGTTTCTTCCTGCTCCTCCAAAATATACACAACATGAGAAAATAACACAAGATGTGTCCAAAGGAGAGCTCTGCAAGTTAGTAAAATGTAAGTGAATTGCTTTGGAATACTAGAGCTGGAGGAACAACACAAGCAGGGCATCGATGTCCTCACACCCAAGAGAAAAGGCAACTTAGACCCACTGATTGCCAACCGCCAACTTAGCAGCAGAAAGTGACCAAGGTAGGCTCATTCTAATGCTGCATTCAACAGGTCTTCCTCCAAAAATAGTCGTTGAGCGATAAACCACCAGAAAGGGATCAATCTTGCCAGAAAAAAGCAGCCAGAGGAAGTAGTATCCTTTCCCACCAACCCCACGCCTCTCCTTCACAATTCAGAGACACCAGGGTGGTGAGGTAAGAGAGGTGTCTGCCACCAGTGGCTATGTTCAGCACATGTGTATTTTACAGGCAAGGCATGGGTGAGAAATATTCTGAAAAAACCCAATACCATGCCAGGGAAGCCTCTTTGTCTCCATAAACATGAGCATACCCTCCCTTAGCAAGAACACCTGACAGCTGTAGGTAATGAAATAGTTGTAGGTAAATAAATAGTTTTACGTTCACCCTTCAAAGGGCACCAGCAGAAACCAGTAGGATCTCAGTGGCTTTGGATAACCCTAGCAGCGCAAAATAACACTGCAAAGGTTCTCAAAATTAAGCTGGTTTGGGAACTAAAACACAAAAGTTAAAGGTAGATCTTCAAGCAGAAATAAAATGATAATTTTGCAGTAGTAAGATGTAAAAAAGAACAACAAAAAGAGCCAAACTACAGTTCCATGAAGTATGCTTTCTTATCATGACCTTAAAAGTCACATTTATAATAGGTAATCAGCTGCCAGCAGGCTAGCATATAAGCAGGCAGAGGAACGTGGAAGGTCTAGGCTGGCCTGAGTCTTCTGGCCTCCATCTTTCTCCCTTGCTGGAAGCTTCCTGCCCTTCAACGTTGAACTCTGGGTTCTTCAGCTTTTATACTCTTGAACTGACACCAGTGGTTTGCCAGGTACTCTCAGGCCTTTGGCTACAGACTGAATGCAGCACTGTCTGCTTCCCTGCGTTTAAGGTTTTGGGACTTGGAATGGCTTTCTTGCTCCTTAGCTTACACACAGCCTGTTGTGGAACTTCACCTTGTGATCCTGTGAGTCACCACTCCTTAATAAACCTCCTTTCATACGTACATACATCGTATTAGTTCTTTCCTCTAGAGAACTCTAATATACAAAATCTGAAGAAAAAAATAGTACCAAAACAAACCAAAAATATACATTATCTTTCATAAATTTAGATGCAAAAATCAGCAGTACATTAATAAACTGAAGATAATACTGTGTAAAAAATTATACATCATAGTTTTTATATGAAGATATGCAACATGAGTTGAATATTCACACATTAATCAATGTAATATACCATATTAACAGGCTAAAAGAATTTAATGCTACCAATGATGCAGAAAAACTGTTTGGTTGAGTGGGTCAAAGATTTATAAATTCTTCTGTTTACAGGTTAGAATAGTAGTGGCTTCATGCTAAAAATTTGCATCATTTAAGTCAGTATGTCTCAAAAATCAAGTTATGTGTGATACCTTTTAGTAGGTGCATAAAATTTTGCAGGATCTTAATTTTAAAATAAATGATTTTTATTTTTTGTTATAAACAGAAGTATACACATTTTATGACCATCTATAACTTTATGATCCAAAAAATTTCCAACTTAAAAAGACTGGAAGAGCATTAAATTGATATTTACAACACAATTTATCATGACAGATTTTATTTTTGTGCTAAAACTGTATTGCTGCTCACAATTTGTATGTAGGATAGATAATTAAATTTATTCTTCTGAGTTAAACATTATGGTTACCCTATATGTTCTGCAATAAGTTTATATTTTCCACACATAAGTGTGGACTAATGTAGAATATTCTATTAAATAGCACACTATGACATAATTTTGCCATCACATGTTATGAATTGGATTATTTTATCATTACCTCAACACAAAGTAGTATATTATTATGCATCTCTTAATATTTCCTTGATTCTAAAAAGTCTTATAAATATGTTTTATTTTTGAATTACCATTGAAATCATAATATATTTTCTTTATAAATTATAAAAGAGTCAAAGAAAAATTTTAGTTATCATATTAGTACCAGTATTAATAGGTACTGGCAACTTGATGTCAGCCAAACACTAAAAGATAAGGGTTTACTTCTGATTTCAGTGCTAACATATTATAAGCTTAAAGAAAGTACTCTCATCCTTACAATAAGAAAAATCTGAATAAACTAGACTCAGTGACTTGGACACATTAATAAAATGGGTTTCCCTGACAAAGAGCTACCGAAAACCTGGGAAGACGGGAGAATCCAGAGACTCAGAGTCAAAATCTGCGTACATGGAACAGTGGCCACTGGAATTACACACTAGTAAAAACAGTTTAAAGGGAACTTTGACAAGTGTGGAAGGCCGGTGTGGAGTAGAGTAATCTTTAATAACCAAGTGTGCTTTCATACATTAGTGGGTTTTACTTCCAGGAATCCTATTAAGTTATCATAGTGAATGTCTGGGAAACGTTCCCCTGTGGCCCTGGCAGGTGAAAATAAAAGTGTTATTTGAAGGTAAACTTAGTTGTAAACTCTGGAAGAGCCATTACAAAATACATAAAAAAAAGTATGTTCAACATACTAAGAGAGGAAGAGAAATGAATTTTTATAAAATGCTCAATTAAAAACAGAGAAGAAGAAAAAGAGGGTAAAGGGGAAAAGAAGCAAAAAAAAAAAAGTACAACCAATAGAAAACAGTTTTAAACATAGTAGATATTAATACAATTATATAAATAACAACGATAAAACTTTAAATACATTCATTATAAAACAGAGATTGTAAGAGTGTATTTTAAAAAGAGCAAGATCCAAATATATAATGTCTAGAATAAATCCAGTTTAGATCTAAAGACACAAATAAGCTAAAAGTAAAGGTATAGAGAAAGATACAGTATGATAACACTAATCAAAGAACCTGGAGTAGCTAATTAATTTCAAACACAACAGACTTCAAAACAAAGAAAATTACCAGGGATAAACAAAAGCATTGCTTAATAGTAAAGGGCTTTATTTTCCACCGAGAATTAATCCTTAACATGTATGAGTCTAACCAAGGAGTCAAAATACCTCCAGCAAAAATTGCTAGAACTGCAAGGAGAAAAAGATTTACACTATTTCAGATGTTTCAGACTATTTCCATGCTCCTTTTTCACTTTCAATAATTTATGGATCAAGCAACCAAGAAATCACTAACGATAGAGTTGACTACAAAAGTACTATCAAACAACTTATTCCCATTAATATTCATGGGATATTCCATTAAACAACAGGGGAGTCCAAAATCTTCTCAAGATCACACAAAACATTCATGAAGATAGAACACATTTTGGAAAATAAACACATTATAACAAATTCAAAAAAATAAAAAATTCCATGAAGTATATTGTTAGACTGTAATGGACCTAAACTAATAGAGATATCTGGAAAATCCCAAAATATCTACAGATTAAACAATATACTTACAATAAAATAAAGAGGAAGCCTTAAAAGAAGTACAAATAGTATATGGCCTTTTCTTCATAGGAATCAGGGCATGTTACTTTCCTGGCATTGATATGCACAGAATGTTGCTATCAGGGAAACTCACCCAAGAGCCAGTCTCCAAAGTCTTTAGTGTGGATCCATTACAGTACATCAGTGTGATTGATTGCCCACCTGGTGATCTCAGTCTCAAATCCATCAGAAGATTGGGCCCTCAATGACTCAAAGTTCCCAAGTTTTATCACATTGCTAGTATTGCTAAAACCATTCTATGTTAAAGTATATTGTTACTGTCTGCCTTGATGCAGGAACTGTGGACCAAGCATTGTTACTCCCTTTACATTCTTCCCATATAATAACTTAAGTAACATTATTGATGTATCTCATGGACCCCAGGTAAACAAAGACTCTATCAGGTAGAATATTCCAAGGGTTTAGATACTTGTATCCTCCCAAAAGCTGAGGAAAAAGCCCAGACCTACTTTTGGGCAAGGTCAAATTTATTACTATGTAGTGTTTCTGCTCTTTTATATTCTGGAAAAGACTGGGTTGAATTATGGTTAATTTTTGTTTTAACACTTGATACGATTCTCTAGTCCAGCAAACTGGGCCCAGATTCTTTTTTTGTGTGGGAGGGTAGTTTTTACATTTTAAAATTTGATTTTCTTAATAGTTACAGAACTATTCAAATTATTTTATTTTAGAAAAGTCCTAGTAGCATATGCTTTTCAGTTGACTGTTTCATCTCACTTAATTATCAAATGTGTGTGTGTAGACTTGTCAATAGTATCCCCTTATTATCTTTTTGATAATGAGATTGTATGTAGTAACATCTGCTATTTTATTCCTGATAGAGGTAACTCGAGTTCTTTTTTCTTCTTCAGTCTTGATAAAAATTAATTTTATTGTTACTTTCAATCAACATTTTTATTTCTAAATTGAGTTTTCTTACTGTTATTCTCTTGTATTAGTCTGTTTTCATGCTGCTGATAAAGACATACCCAAGATCAGGCAATTTTACAGTAGAAAGAGAGGTTTATTGGATTTACAGTTCCACATACCTGGGAGGCCTCACAATCATGGTGGAAGGCAAGGAGGAGCAAGTCACATCTTACATGGATGGCAACAAGCAAAAACAGAATTTGTGCAGGAAAACTCCCCCTTATAGAACCATCAGCTCTCCTGAGACTTACTCACTATCACAAGAACAGCATGGGAAAGACCTGCCTCCATGATTCAATTGCCTCCCATGGGTCCTTCTCAAAACACATGGGAATTCAAGATGGGATTTGGATGGGAACACAGCCAAACCATATCATCTATTTAAATTGTATTCATTTTGGCTCTGGTGGCTATTTGCTTCTTCTGTTTGCTTTGGATTTAATTGTTCTTGTGGTTTCCTGAGCTAAAAGCTTATTTATTGATTCAAGACATTTTTAATACTACAAATATTCCCTATAGACTGCTTTGGCTGTTTTTCAAATATTTTGATATGCTGTCTTTTTATTCAGTTAAATGAAATATTCTAAATTTCCTTGAGATTTTCTCTTTGATTCATGGATTGTTTCTATATGTGTTGTTTAGTTCCAAGTGTTTGGAGGTTTTTGTTGTCTTTCCGTAATCGAGTTCTACTTTGATTCAACTACAGTCCAAGAACTCACTCTATAATTTTGATTTCTTTATGTTTGTTGAGGCATTTTTTAATATCCCAGAATATAGTCTACTTTAGTGAATGTCCCATGGGTGCTTAACGACATATTTAGTCTGCTGTTCTTGGATGGCACTTTTGCTAGATGTCAATTGGAACTGGTGGTGCTAGATTACTTTAAATTTGAAATTATTCTAAATTATAGTGTTGTTAAGTTATTTTAAATACATGCTTATTTTCTGTCTAGTTCTTCTGCCAATTTTTGACAGTGGGGTGAAATGGGGTAGAGGGAAATAGAGGGCTCTCTGGGAACCTGCAAGGAGAAAGAAATAAACTTTTCTTAGTTTTGTTGTTCTCTTTTCCACATGGTGATGAACAATTCAGTTTACAGAACTTTGGGTCATTGTTTATTAATCTGGTGGAGACACTCGTGATTCTACAGATGTGATTCACCTCTATTCACTTTCTTCTCCATCACTGCAGCAGTGGCTCTGTGGTTGTGATATTCACTATAAAAAGAGCATGGTAAAAAAGAAATCACCAGAATTCAACACAAAGATTAGAATGTAGAGGGGCATGTCTTATTTACTTTCTGTTTTTAAGGAACTTTCACTTATACTAACCTAAGTTATTTGTTTTGTTTTTAACATTTACATTACCATCTTTATTCTGATACACAATGCCAAGGGGAATAATCCTGAATTTCTAAAAAGATAATAACTGTACGATTCAAAAAATAAAAATAAAAATAAATAGTTAAATTATACGTCTCATTTAGTTTTAGTAGAAAAGCTTGTAAAATTTGTAAAGGCCTTAGGAGTGGTAAGATTAATATTTTTGATTAATATTATTTTGCAAAAGTAACTTTTTTAAAGCAAGATTAATAGTCATAGGCAAGTAACAATTTTTATAACTTTCTTTAATAATGTCTATGGTAATAATAGCCATCAGAAACTGTCATTCCAAGAAGATCATGAAATGTAACTGTCAAACCCTGAAATTCATAATGTAAGTCTTCCTAAAGATGCTTTCCACATACTTTTCAGCTTCTATTGGTTTATGCATATGGCACATACTAAAAAGGACTTAGTGACTAATTTTTAAAACATAAGACATAGTAAAAGGAATTCTTGTCTAAATTATTACATTAGAGCTTACATGATATCACAAACACAATGTTCTTTGATAATGTTATTATCTTTTGATTTCTCTTAAGAATAGTGCCATTCTACTTGTCTTAAAAATTTAAATTCCTCTCAATACAAAAATATTTTTCTTCCTTTATTTTCTTATCTCTTTCTTTCTTTCATCTTTTCCTATTTATTTATTTTACCCAAAGATATATTCAGGGTTAATGTAATTTTCTATGGGTTTATCATATCTCATTCTGATTTTAAAAAATGGGAAACAGAAACTAGACATCAGGCAGATAAAGTGAGAATGTCTCATATAAGTAGAGAAGGTCATAAAAGCAAGGACTAAATATGCTGAAACAAAATAGATTACTTTATAATTTTGCTTAGGCCTGACTCTGCATATAAACTGTCTACTTTAAAATACTTGCCACATCATTTTACTCTAGGTTTTAAAGAAAGAGGGGAATGTATAATTGTGAGATAATATGGTAATACAATCAAATATACTGTTTATATTAGAAATTTAACTCAGTAAGTTTGCCAACTATTATTTATGCTTGGTCATGCAGATTCAGACCTGCTAAAAATACATTCCTGTAAATATAATTGGAAATACCAAAAGTAAAATTAACACTAATTTTTAGAGCTCATTAGTTTTATATTAAATCCTACAATAGTTATAAGTCCTTTAAAATGAAAACCATGGCAAATGATATTTAAATGATTATGAAGGGTATAGAAAAAAATTATTTACAAATATTTTATTTATTAAGAGGAATAGAAACATATGAGCTAAATGGTAGTTGTTTAGGATTAATTGCATTTCAAAGGTTAAAATTTAGATTTCCATGCAGATTTCATAGGGATATAGATTTTAATAATGCATTACTAATTCTACAAATTATTAATATTTTGATATGATTTTTAAAGCTGTTAATTTTTATCTATGTATAATTTTTTAATCTATGTTACCTCCCATATATATATACATATATACCTGCTTAGAGTATTATAATACATAATGAACACATATGTATTATATTTCTATGTATCTTTCTGTAAAAGTTCAGAAATAAAATAATTATAAGTCAATAGAGTGTTTAATAATATATTTAAGTATGTGTTTTCTTGCATTATATTTGATATTAGCATAACTGCAATTTTACGATGGGTTTAATTAAATTTTATATGCATTAAATATGATAAATTGAGAAGTGGTCTGTACAGTGAAGAGTGACTGGACTTCTAAAGTGAAACAAACATGATATCCAAACGATGTTTTCTTATTACCCTGAAAGTAGCCAAAGGTCAGAGTGTGTGCATTTAAATTTCTTGGGTTTCATGTGTTCTGAGAAAAAAATATACAACTCTATACATTCTGATGTATTTTAATTGCATTGTTGTTCCCTACTGGCTGATATATTTTTTTTATAACTTATAAACCTGCAATTTAGAAAGTCCTAGCCAGAACAATCAGGCAAGAGAAATAAATTAAAGACATCAAAATAAGAAATCAAATTATTTATCTTAGCTGATAATATTCTATACCTGGACAACCCAAAACACTCCACCAAAAGACTCCTAGAACTGATAACTTCAGTAAAGTTTCAGGAGACAAAATCAATGAAGAAAAATCAGCAGCATTTCTATACACAGATAACATTCAAGCCGAGATACAGATCGAGAATAAAATTCCATTTACAATAGCCAGAAAAATATTTCCTTTGAATATATGTAACCAAGGAGGTAAAAGATCTCTACAAGGAGAACAACAAGAAAACTCTGCTGAAGAAATCATAGATGACACAAACAAATGAGAAAACATTCCATGCTCATGAATTGGAAGAATTGGTATAGTTAAAATGGCCATTATGTCCAAAGCAATTTACAGATTCAATGCTATTCCTTTCAAACCACTAACATCATTTTTCATAGAGCTAGAAAATAATTATTGTAAAATTCACATGGAACTAAAAAAAAGAATAGCCAAAGCATTGCTAAGCAAAAAGAACAAAGCTGAAGGCACCACATTACCTGACTTCAAACTATTAGTGTACAGTAACAAAAATAGCATGATACTGGTACCTAAACAGACATATAGACCAATGTGAAAGAATAGAGAACCCAGAAATAAAGACACACACCTAAAGCCATATGATCTTTGACAAAAGTGACAAAAATAAGCAATGGAGGAAAGAATTCCTATACAATAAATCGTGCTGAGATAGTTGGATAGCCATAAACAGGTTATGTCTTATGTTTCCTTTCCCAGAATGTAGCTTTGCCTTTTTTTTAAAAAGCCAAATTTTTTTACAAGTTAATTTTCTTAAAATCATACTGAAACATAAAGTTTTACAGCTTGAAACAACTTTAGAATATATATAAAACATAATTATTAACATAGTTTTTCTTTATCCACTCTACCATTCATGGACACCTAGGTTGATTTCATGTCCTTCCTATTGCAAATAGTGATGTAATGAATATATGACTACATATGTCTTTTTGGTTGAATAATTTATTTTCTTTTGGATATATACCCAGTAATGGGATTTCTGCATCAAATGGTAGTTCTGTGTCAAGTTCTTTAAGACATCTCCAAAGTATTTTCTACACTGGCTAAACTATTTTACATTTCCACTAATAATATATAATCATTCCCTTTTCTGTGCAGCTTCACCAACATCTGTTGTTTTTAGACTTTTTAAAAATAGCGATATCTCATTGTGGTTTTAATTTGTGTTTCTCTGATGTGGAGAATTTTTTCATTTGTTTGTTGCTGATTGTATGTCTTCTTTTGAGAAATGTCTGTTCATGTCTTCTGTCCATTTTTTAATGGGGTTATTTGGTTTTAACCTGTTCAATGTTTAAGTTCCTTATAGATGCTGGATATTGGATCTTTGTCAGATGCATAGTTTGTGAATTTTTTTGCATTATGTATGTTGTCAGTCTATTCTATTGATAGTTACCTTTGCTGTGTAGAAGCTCTTTAATTAGGTCCCACTGTTAATTTTTGTTTTTGTTCAATTGCTTTTGAGAGCTTAGTCATAATTTTTTTCCCCAAGGCCGATGTCCAGAATAGTGTTTCCTGGAATTACTTCTAGGATTTTTAGAATTGGAGCGCTTACGTTTAAACATTGCTTTACAAAATGAAGCCAATTCCTCTTGGTTTCTACTTGAGAACATAGCAAACTGAGAGTGTCATTGTCACTCCAAACATTAAGACAACACACACATACACAAAATAGAAAAACTGTAAGTTTACAAACTTTCTTCAACTTTTCAATTAACAATGGTCACAGTACAATTTGTCCCAAATCATAGGAAGACATGGGACAGGGGAGGCGGGCACAGCCCACATTTAGGTTGATTTCATGTTTTTCCTACTGTGAATAGTGCTGCAATGAACATATCCACACTTTCATGTGTCTTTGTGGTAGAACAATTTATATTCTTTTGGGTATATATCCAGTAATAGAATTGCTAGGTTGAATGACTGTTCTATTTTTAGCTCTTTGAGGAACTGCCACACTACCTTCCCCATGGCTGAATTTATACTTCCAAGAATGGTGTATAAGTGCTCCTTATTCTCAGCAACCTCTCCAGTATCTATTATTTTTTGACTTCTTAATAATGGCCATTCTGACTGGTGTAAGATGGTATCTCATTGTGCTATTGATTGGCATTTCTCTAATGATCAGTGATTTTAAGCATTTTTGTATGCTTGTTAATCACATGCATGTTTTCTTTAGAAAAGTATCCATTCATGTCCTTGGCCCACTTTTAAATGGGTTGTGTTCTTTTCTTGTAAATTTGTTTAAGTTCTTTATAGATTCTGGATATTAATTAGACCTTTGTCAGATGCATAGTTTGCAAAAATTTTCCTCCATTTTGAATGTCATCTGTTTACTCTGTTGATAGTTTATTTTGCTCTATTCTTTTTAATTAGATCCCATTTGTCAATTTTTACTTTCCCTGTGATTGCCTTTAGCATCTTTGTCATGAAATCTTTGCCAGTTTCTGTGTCCAGAATGGTAATTGCCTAGGTTTCCTTCCAGGGTTTTCATAGTTTTGGGTTTTACATTTAAGTCTTTTATCCATCTTCAGTTGGATATATAACGAACTCAACTTGATAGATATAAGAAAAGGGTCTCATTTCAATATTCTGCATTGGGCTAGCCAGTTATCCCAGCACCATTTATTGAATAGGGAGTCCTTTCCTCATTACTTGTTTTGTGATCTTTGTTCAACATCAGATGGTCATGGGTGTGTGGCCTTATTTCTGGGCTCTCTATTGTGTTCCACTGGTCTATTTACCTGTTTTTGAAACATTACTGTGCCGTTTTAGTGGCTGTAGCCCTGTAGTATATTTGAAGTCAGGAAACATGATGCCCCTCTCTTTGTTCTTTTTGCTTAGGTTTGCCTTGGCTACCTGGGATGACTGTTTTGTTTTATACAAAATTTTTTAATTTTTTTTTCTAGTTCTGTGAGAATGTCATTGGTAGTCTGATAAGAATAGCACTGAATCTATAGTTGCTTTGAGCAGTATGGTCACTTTAAAGATTTTTATTCTTTCTATCCATGAGCATGCAATATTTTTTCATTTGTTTATGTCATCTATAATTTCTTTCAGCATGTTTTGTAATTCTCATTGTAAAGATCTTCCATCTCCTTCATTAGCTGTATACCTATGTATTTTATTCTTTTTGTGGCAATTGTGAATAAGATTGTGATAGGATTTGTCTTTTGGCTTGGACTGCTCTTGGTGTATAAATATGCTAGTGATTTTGATACATTGACTTTTGTATTCTGAAGCTTTGCTGAAGTTGTTTATTAGATGAAGGAGCTTTAGGGTCAAGACTATCAGGTTGTCTAGATACAGCATTATGTGTGCAAACGGATAGCTTAACTTCCTCTCTTCCTGTTTGTCCTTTATTTCTTTCCCTTGCCTCTGTGCATTTCCATAAATGTTTACATAAGCCAAACACTTTGCGATACTTCAAAATAGCCTAACATTTCAAAACTCTTTTGAAGTTTTCTTATAATAAAATTAAAAGTTATTTATTAAAAGATAAATGTTGAGGATTTTGGCATCAATGATCAGTGTTCTTCAGGGATATTGACCTGAAATTATCTTTTTTAGTTGTGTTTCTGCCAGGTTTTGGTATCAGGATGATGTTGGCCTCATAAAATGTGTTATGGAGGAGTCCCTCTTTTTCTATTGTTTGGAATAGTTTCAGAAGGAATGGTACCAACTCCTCTTTGTACGTCTGGTAGAATTTGGCTGTGAAACCGTCTGGTCCTGGATTTTTTTTTTTTTTTTTTATTTCTAGGTTATTAATTGCTGCCTCCATTTCAAACCTTGTTATTGGTCTATTCAAGGATTCGACATGCATATTCTGCACATATACCCCAGAACTTAAAGTACAATAAACAAATAAATAAAAATAAATAAATGTTAGGCCAGGTGTGGTAGCTGAGGCCTATAATCTCAGTCCTTTGGGAGGCCGAGGCAGGCAGATGCTTAAGACCATGAGTTCAAGACCAGCCTGGGCAGTGTGGCGAGATCCCCGCATCTCTACAAAAAAATACAAAAGTTAGCCAGGTATGGTATTATACACCTTTAGTCCTAGCTATTTGGGAAGCTGAGGCAGCAAGGTCACTTGAGCCCAGAGATGCAGGCTTCAGTGAGCCATGATCCTGCCACTGCATTCCAGCCTGGGTGGCACAGCCAGACCCTATCACAAACAAACAAACAAATGAAAAAGATGTGTCTATCAAAATGTATTTAGCTAAGCACAAGTAACTATTGGAATAAGTAGTAATGGTGTAGTGTATAGGTAGGAGCTTTATGATTGTTTTAAAATAAATTTATATTCAAGCTTTAGGACAACCAATTATTTGGGATTAAGTAGCAAACTATAGCTGATATGTCAGATGTAACTATTAATTCATAACTATTAACTGACTTAATATAGAAAATATTGTTTGTTGGAAATATATGGGCAATAGTCACCTAATTTAGAAAGAGTTATACAATCTAGCTATAGAAAAAACTGTTTTACAACTGGATTTTTAAAATTTGATATCTCCTTTATTTTTTCTGCACCGTTCTAATTTTCAGCTTTACTTATTTGCATCACAGAAGATAGAGACAGTTGCAAAAGACCTTCAAAACTTATTTTATAGTTTCTCTTAACAGAAAAATATCTCTTTTTCCAAATTCATTGGGAAAAATATCAGAATTGATATGTATTTATTTGGGCTGCTATTTAACAAATATTGAACAAAAAACAACTGTGATTACAAAACTAGTGGTATAACTCCCATTAAAAGGAAAGAACTGTGTCTAATGTAGTGTGTGTATATTGCATGTTGTTCCAAGAATATGAGATATTGTTTAAAACAGAATAATTGATTTACATTAAAGATGCCAACTTCAATGTGTGAATACACATATTCAATAAATATATTTATTTTTGTTTTTGTTTTTTTACTTTTTACTATGGAAATTCTGCATGTCTTCTTTCTGTAAATTCTTTTTTAATTTAATTTATTTTCTTTTAAGAATCTATACTTAAAATGTATCAACATATGGTGAAACCTACCTAATTTTGTGTTAAAGCTGCATCAAATTAATAGCATAGGGGAATCATTATAACCTTATTTATAAAATACTTGAATGTGCATGTAAAAGCAAACCTATTATCCTGATGCTTATTAGAACCATTATCAGAACACTCACTGCTGTTAAAAGAGTAGGGGTGACATTAATACATTAAACTAAACTTAGAGTCAATGGTTAAGAGGCAATTGTTTTTAGATGAAAATATAACTATCATAAGAAATAACAGAAACTGAGTTATCATAGATTAACATATTGACACTAAATCCACACTTCAAACAAAATTAGCTATAATTATAACTCAAAGAATATTATAGGAGCAACATTATTTCTGTTTAAGTTTAGAAATTTCAAGGAACTTCATGCTGCTCATTGATGATAAAATTTAAACAACACAGAAAACAACATTTTAAATGAGATTAATCATTATAACAAATGTGTTTTACTTGTCAAGTAGAATCAATAATACTTTAGATTCTAACAAACTATACCTATGACACCTAAAACCTATGGGTTTTTGTGAATATAGATTGTTTGATAAATTCTATATTTGATTATATGTATTAATAAGTATTTGAAAATGAAATTTCCTTATTCAGAAAGAAATACTTGTTCTTATTTTGAAGTAGAAAATTATATATATATATGCATATATATATGCACATGTACTGTTTCTCTCATCAGCCCACTAAAATATATAAAGAAGCCTTGTTAAGGTATCATTTATATACATTAACTATTTGCCATTTGGGTGTAAGATTTCTGAGTTTTGACAAATGTACACTCTACTGTAACTATTACCACAATCATGATATTGAACAGTTCCATCACATCACAAAATTTAATTAGTGTCTCAGTAATATTGTTTCTATAAAAGAGAGACATATTCATTGACCCAGAAACTAAAGTGAAAATATACCAAGTCAAATCAATATTCAGATTCACGTGCACCCAACTTCTCTTTTATTTTTTTGAGGTTCAATACATGTATAGAAAAAGTCAATACTATTAATTCACAGTATTAAAAGGCTTGAAAAATAGACAGTTCAGCCATGAAACCACCAATGTAAGCGTGAAGAATAGTTCCATTACACTCTGAGATTCACTGACTTCCCTTTGTATTCAGCACCTCTGCAAGCCCTGTCCTTGACAACCACTGATCTTTTTCTGTTTTATAATTTTACCTTGTTCCTAATTTCATAAATAAAATCACAGAATAGGCATCAGCTGAGGTGTATTTGTTCCTGTTTTGAACAACTATAAAAAATGTTGTTACAAATATTCACATAAATGGTTTCTGTGAACATAAACGTTCATTGATATTGGCAAATTATATGGCATGGAATTGTTGGTAAGGATAGGTAAAAACTTATAGGGACTATCTCAAATGTTTTCATAGAGGCTGTACTATTTACATTCCCTCCAGCCACATATGAGGGTTCCAGTTGCTCTGTGTTCTCATCAATATTTGGTATTTTGTTCTTATTGGTTAAATCCTTTGAATATACCTATAGTGATATCTCACTGTGGCAGTATTTTAAATTTCCTAAGTTAGTGATATTGTGAATCTTTTCATGTGCTGTGATTCTAAAATGAACTGTTTTATCACATATTTTTTAAATATATTCTCCTAGGTTGAATTTATTTTTAAAATTTTCTTTGCAATGTTATTTAAAGATTTTTTAATTAGCTGTTTTATTAAATAAAATACAGAAAATATTTTGAAAGTATAAAAATATAAAAATAAATAATAAAGATTTGACAAATTATGACAAACAAGTCTGAACATATCAATAAGTAAAATAAGTACCAAACATATTAGAATATATCAATAATTAATGTTACTGAATTGTACTTATCAGTTTGGAAATAAAGTTGATTCCATTAAAGTTATAAAAATGTAGGAACATGTTCATTGCTAAAACGTCAAGGACGTGCAAACATTAAATACAAGCGTGGAAAATCAGTTAAGAACACCAATAACTAAAATAAATGAACTGACAAATAAAAACACATGCCTGTAGCTATACTGATATCAGATAAAAGGAGCCCAATGGGAAAAAAATCATTATAGTCAATGAATAATTATAAGCAGTTCAGCTCATTTAGAATATGTAACAGATTTTGATTTTGTGAACATAAAATAAATTCACTACTATATATGATCAAATAGAAAAGTATGAAGAAACTAATATATTCACTATCATGATGAGGAGGATTCGAGAGACTTGTCATGACTCTAGATAGATCAAGGACACTGTATAAAATATATGCACGATGTGAAAAACAACATTTAACAGGCTTGGTTTGCTATATATAATTTTTGTCCAGTAGTTATAGAAAACATTAATCAGCAGCAAGTTACCCTTTGTAAAATTTTTCAGGTTCTAGGCCATAGCCTTGACCAACTTCAAAGAATATGAATCATACTAACATTAGTCTCCAAGCAATACACAATTTTAAATATAATGACTAGATGATAAGACAATAGTACCTAATGCACAAATTAAAGAAGAAGAAAATGATAGAAACTTACATAATATGTAGAATTGATTAAAAACATTATGCATCAATACTTAGGTAATAAATAAACATTACACATTGAAGAAAATATACCCTGAATTACTTATGAAGCAAATCAATGTATATTTTATTAAAAAATAAGTTATGTTTAAATTGATAATTTGTGTTAAACTTAAGAATGTATAAACAGGAATAGCATAACATGTAAGATGTTAAATGAAATACTAAAATGTAAGGAAAGCAGAAACTAATTTAAAAATAGACAAACATTTTGCAAGATTGAATAAGTAGAAAAGTAATGAACAGTGAAATGATACGAATAAAAACACAGATATGATCTCAGACTTAGGGATAGTTTGAAAATATTAACAAGTTTATGTCAAGTATTTTAAAAAATAAGTAAAATTTAAAGTACCAAAATTTTGTATCATAATTAAATCATGAAATAAAAAATCCATATATTAGCATGACAATTAAAGTGTTTGTTAGAAGTTAAGAATTTTCCCAAGTGAGAATCCATGTGAATATGGTTTTGCAGAAAAACTGCCAGTTTCATGAATAGATCATCTGGATCTTTTTATTTTTATAACCTCTTAAGTTAGAAAGACATACCATTCATTTTGTCCTTTTTTCCTAATAAAATATTTCCCTCTATCTGCAATTTTGCTTTTCATGTATAGTTACCTGTGGTCTGAAAATACTGAGTGGAAAATTCCAGAAATCAACCATTCATAAATTTAAATTGCATGCTATTTTGGATAGCATGATGGAATCTCACACCATCTGCTGTGTCTCACTTAGGATGTGACCACCTCCTTTTGTCCAGCATGTCCACACTGCATGCACTCCCACACATGAGTCCCTTAGTAGCAGCTCAGTTATCAGATCAGCTATCTCAGTATGGTACTGCAATGCTTATATTAAAGTGACCCTTATTTTACTTTAATTATGGCCTCACCTTGGCACAAGAGTAGTAATGCCGGAAATTTGAATATGCCAAAGTGAAGACAAGAAGTGCTTCCTTTAAGCGAGAAGGTGAACGTTCTCCACTAGTAAAGCAAGAATGAAAAATCTTATTTTGAAGGTACTAAGATCTTTGGTAAGAACAAAATTTTTCTCCATGAAATGGTGGAAAATATAAACGTGTGCTAGTTTTGTTGTTGGACTTCAAAGTGCAAAAATTACAGACACAGTGTGTGATTTGTACTTCGTTAAGATAGACAAAGCCTTATATAATGTGGGTGGAAGACATGAACAGAAAAGCATTTCGATTGACAGTAACTGGGTTCAGTACGATCCGGGGTTTCAGGCATCCTCTGTGGATCTTTGAGCATATTCCTTAGGATAAGAAGAGGATATGGGAAGACTATTACATAAGAATTTGAAAGTATTGCTCTTGCCCTCTAAGTACAGGCTTTGCTTTATCCCACCGATTTTGATATGATTTATTTTCATTTTCACTGAATGCAAGATATTGTTTTAAAATTCCTTGTGCTTTTTGTTTGTTCGTTTGTTCCTTGTTGTTGTTTGAGACAGAGTCTCGCTCTGTCCCCCAGGCTGGAGTGCAGTAGCATCATCTCGGCTAACTGCAACCTCCTCCTCCCGGGTTCAAGCAATTCTCCTTCCTCAGCCTCCCAAGTAGCTGGGACTACAGGCAAGGGCCACCACACCCAGCTAACTTTTCTATTTTTAGTAGAGACGTGGTTTTACCATGTTGGCCAGGCTGGTCTTGAACCCCTGGCCTCAAGTGAAGCTCTTGCCTCAGCCTCCCAAAGTGCTAGGATTATAGGCATGAGCCACTGAGCCCAGTCCCCTGTGTTTTGTAAAAATTTAATCTAGGAATTATTATAATATGTTTTAATTTCTAAATATCTTCTGCTTGTCTTATAATTGATATTTAATCTAATGTGATTAGTACACTCTATTTGATTTTATTCTTTAAAATTTTTTTGAGGCTTAATTTATGGTCAAGTATATGGTTAATCTTAACTGGACCAAGTGCTTTTGCAAAAGCATTTTTGCAGCTGTGATTAGTGTTCAATACATATAAATTTAGACAAGTAGTTGACAGCATTATTCATATATCGAGCTCACTGCTTGTCAGAATGTTCTATAACATGTTTAGAAACAGGTTTGTTAAGCCTGTACATACAAGTATGTCATTTAATAATTCTTACTTTAATTCTCTATTATTTAATGTATTCAGAAGCTCTGTCATCAAGAATATGTATATTGATGACTGTTATATGTTCCGAATTCATTAAATATTTAATTCTTATGAAATAACATTCTCTCTTGTCTAAAGGTCTATTTATCTGACACTAATATAGCTGATTCAGCTTTCTTATTCTTTCTGTTTTCATGTTTTGTCTTTTTCTATCCAAGACATTAAGAATATTTAAGGTTATTCAATGTAATTATTGATACAGTTGTATTTAAATGTAAAATTTTACTATTTGCTCTTTTTAACCTATATTTTATTTTTTCTTCTGTTTTACTACCTTTAAAAGAAATACACATACATACAAACATATGTATTATAAATGCACACACTGTATTTAGAATTCCAGTTTGTCTATTGCATTTTTACATATATTAAGTTTTTTACAAATTAAAGTTTGAATTATAAGGAAAATATATTTCAGAATACACTTGCTGTAATAAAATGCAAATATGATATAAAGGCTTTGCAACTCTGTAATTCTATTAACATTCTCTCTTATCCTTGTTATAGTTACCATATGTATTGCATCTACATGTGTTCACTTGACATAGTACTTATGTTCATTTGTACATATGCACATATGGAAACACTTGAGTTTTTCCATCTAGAATCATTTGCTTACATCTGAAGAGCAGATTTTGCTAATCCTGAGAAAGTCCCTAGATTATTATATACACAAGAGCATACAGTTTAATAAAGTTTGCAGCTGTTTCTAACTGCCTCAGTCAAAGTTTCTGAATTCCAAACTCTACTTCACTTAGGTATTCTCTCATAGGAAAAAATAGACATTTTAGAATATTTTATTAAATATATATTCTTATAAAATGTTAACCAATTTTTTCAAAACTATTTTCTTCCCAGTGATAGTTATAACATAATATCTGTTTTTAATTCTTTCCTTTATAATTTAGATATTATTAAACTCATTGTCATCCCATATGTATGGGTAGTAATGCCTTTTTTTTCCCACTCTCAACTCATATTTCCTAAAGTTTGCTTCTACTTATTACATCACACTTTAAATCAATTTGTATAACAGCATTATAGCTAGAAATTAGAGATAAGGTATTGTCATTTAATATTTTAAAACAATACAATAAACTGATCTTCGAAAACTATATAAAAGAACTACTCAAAGATTTAATAAAAAGTTAATTAAAAATAGTCAGGAAAAAAGCTATCTTGCTAAGATATTAAGGCAAAAATTACCTCAAAATTGATGAAATGCAATTCAGAGATGTGTCACATATGGTTAGAATTGCCTTAGATGAAAGAATTATATCACAATTATCTATTATGTAAATGCATAGGCAGCTATTTTAACAATTCTGTGTACCTTTTAAACTTAAGAA
Source organism: Sapajus apella (assembly GCF_009761245.1). NCBI lineage: Eukaryota > Metazoa > Chordata > Mammalia > Primates > Cebidae > Sapajus > Sapajus apella. The sequence goes on from NW_022436965.1 coordinate 2,776,821, forward strand.
TATTAATGCTTTTTATGGTCTCAAAATGAACTACTGAATGTAACCTAAGCATGTATCTTTTATTTAGAAAAAATAATTTATAAAATGAACACTGTGAGTTCCAGGGTTAATTTAGTAACTGAAGATTTAAAATACCATGCATTACCAAAACAAAGGTAACACACAAACAACAGAAAGAATTGTTCATGAGAAATGTACATGTAACATGGATTTTTTTTCTGTAAGCAAATATAAAATTAATGTTAGAAAATGTTACAATTGTCATAAATAAGTAAAATTCATTTTGCCAATAACCCAGGAGAAGAAAAAGATCTACAGAAAATTCCTATACTGCTAAATTAAAACTACTTTGAAAAGAATACTTCAGCAAAATTAAATTTAACAGAGTTTATTCGCACAAGAAACAATTTATGAATAGGACAGCATGCTGAATCAGGAAAGGATTGGAGAGCGGTACCCAGAAGCCTGAACAGGTATAGACAGAAAAAAAGAAGTGACATACATGTCCTGATCATTCAGGTTGGCTCCACATTTACCTTATTCAGGCATCTTTTGGAGTTTACAGCCTGTAATTGAATGAAAGCTTAGCTGCTATGATTGGCTGAATATTGGCTCCTTATTATAGGACTACACTCTTAGGCTACAGTATTTACATATTAAGTTAGGATAGAGTTCACTATGTATAAAGGCAGTTAAGGCCAAATTTAATCTGATTTAGTAATTCCGAACCATGTTTCATGTTGTCATCTTTAATTTCTTGAATAGTATTCAGGAGATAAAACAATTCTTCTGGCATGATATATTTCAGTTTTGCAAATTTATGAATAGAGTTCAGTTTTATTGTACTGTCATAGTTGTAACAAATGCATGAATAAATTTTAGAAAGAACTTATTTTATATTGTAAAAAACTTACATGGGATTGTATACAACCAAAGTGAAAACTTCTTCTCTCAATATCCCCTATTTCCAATCTTTGTGACATTTTTTCCATTGCTCTAAAATAACTCAGTATGTGATTGTTTTCTGTCTTGCCTCAGCAAAGCGTAGGGTCCATTAATAGATGCTTTTAAGAATCTATTCTGTTATTATGTATATTCTCCATCATTTTCTACAGAGTAGTTATTCAATTATTGGTTGAATTAATAGATTCCCAAGTCAAATATTCTACTTTTTTTCCATTTATATACCAACTCTGGAAGAAATCATTTTCCCTTCTTTTCTATATAGTTGTAGCCCCTTAACTGAGATTTCTATATCCAGCTTTGTGCCAATTTTCTGTTTCCGTGTTTTCTGTTTTCACCTTAATCCCTCTTGAATTAATCTCAAAAATTAAAGATAAACACTTTTAAAACACTACAGAAGTGTTTAAAATGTGGTTTAGTGTCAATTACTTTTAGCTTAAAGTCTTTCTATGATTTCTCGTTGCCCTATGATATACACTCCAAGAATATGCTTTACAAAGTCCTGCTTTGTAAAATTGTCTGAAATCTGCTTTGTCCCATTCCTCTTCCACCCTTCCTCCCTTGGCTCCAGCTGTACTAGCATCTTTTAGTTCTTTTTTTTTTTTTTAAATTAGAAATCCACTGTTGGTTTGCTATTTTAAAGAATATTAACTTAAAAGGAAAACACATTATGTATACATTTAGAACAGGGGAGGAGATATTATTATTGTTTTTGTACTTTAGGTCCTGGGTTACATGTGCAGATCATGCAGGATTGTTGTGGAGGTACACACATAGCAAGGTGGTTTGCTGCCTTCATCCCCCCATCACCTATATCTGGTATTTCTCCCCACGTTATCCGTCCCCACCCCCCCCCACCCCCACTCTCTCCTCCAGCCCCCCCCCCAAAACTGACCTCAGTGTGCGATGCTCCCCTCCCTGTGTCCACCTGTTCTCATTGTTCAACATCTGCCTATGAGTGAGAATATGTGGTGTTTGGTTTTCTGTTCTTTTGTCTGTTTGCTGAGAATGATGGTTTTCAGATTCATCCATGTCCCAGTTCTTTCTACCTCAGCACACTTGAATTTCTTTCCATCTCTGTTTTCCTTGCATACTTTAACACCTAAACAATTTTTAGTTGTGTGTTTTAATTTCATTTTCTAGGCAAAGGCTTTCCTAGATTTCTAAACCCCGCTACACACAAATTCTTACTCTTCCTTCAGCTTATATTGTTTGTGTCAGGAATAGCTGAAACAGCCATGACATCTTTGTACTGTCATGTATTCATACTAAATTATGTTTCAGGAGGATATTCATAATTGACTTTAATGCATTTTCTCGGTTAATATCATTCTAGCTTTAGAAATATATATGCATATATTTATGTATATGTTTATATATATATAAGATTTTAGGTTCATTGAAAGAAATGCAGAATTTTCAGAAATAATATAATACTTTATAAGATAGGAATATAACTCATTTCCATGCTCTATAGAGGCAGAAGTCCATAGGCCAGGTTATTAATATCACAGTATGAGTCAATTTCCCTAGAGTGGAGAAAGATATTGCTAGAGCATGGTTCTTTGAGAAAGTGGAACTTTGTTGATTAATGACTGAAGTTTACATAACATGAGCATAGGGAGGGCTTAGCTTGAAACAACAGTAAGCAAGACACAGAGTCCAGTATGAGGCATATATTCAGGGGGCTTTAAGAAAGCCCCTGACTACAGCAAAGGTCATTGTTGAATATATAATGCAGGTAGAAAGTTGGATAAGTGATATTTGCTCACATTGTGATTGTTTAGGAAATAAAGAACATTTACAGGATCCTGACCAATTTAGTGACAGGATGATGGCCTTTCAACAGCGATTGGCTGTTCATTAGTACCAGTGAAATTGAAACAGGCTGAGACAAGAAAAAAATGTGACGGCAAATAAAACTACTTCAGTAACTCAATAATTAGTTGATGGGCTACCTATAGCAAGATAGTGACAGTAAGAATGGAAGGAAATGTAAAATCTATGAGGAAATGTGAAATAAAATTTTATACAACTTAGATGTAGACAGTAGAAGAGTAGATGAAGAAAATAATCATGTTAGTTGTTACGTAAGCAACCAGAATAAGAACTGATATTACCGACAATAAAGAGGTAAAAAGTATATGATACTAATAGTAATGATTTGCCAGAATTTCAGAGAAGAAAAAATATCATAAAAATGGGGGTGGGGTAGATATTTTCATATTTGTCAAAATGTTTTGGTAAGAGGGAAGCACAGGCTGACTCAAGATACTTTAGAGTCATAAATGTGCTTCTTCCTGTGTCTGTGACGTTGGGTAAGCCACATAATTTATCAAAACCTCAAGCTAAAATAATAGCTTATTTAAGTATTATTTTAGTTTTGGTCTTAGGCTTTTAATGTGGAATGAATCATTTAATATCTTAAGAAATATCTTTGTGAACTTTTCACTAGTTCAGTTTGAAGTTGCTATTGTCACGATTGTTATTCTTAGATATTCAATAAAAAGATAATTTAGTTTGACCTGAAGTAAGACACAAAAGGAGTATAAAACCCTACAAATATTCACATTTAAAAGTCTCCAAGCTTTAATTAACATATTTTACTGTAAACGAAAGCAACATTATTGGTTCCAAATGCATATCTCTTTTATATAGTAAATGCATCATCTCTAAAATATACCTGGTTTGAAATAGTTTTATAAGACATTAGCCCTCATGTGCTCAAATATTTAAGATATTGTTTGTTAAAATAATTTAAATGTTTGTTATTAGCTGGTAATAAAGTTAGAAAATTAAAGGGTATCCATTACAAGATGTAATGCAAAGAACACTGAAAAGACTATACCTTTCACTGCTGTGTCTCCTCATAATGTCCTTGTTGAATATAAAAAAATAATTTAACATAACATTAGGTTTTATGGTATTATAAAAATTATATGAGAGGCTTGTTCCAGTTTTATAAAAATTAGCTCATGTTGTGCATTTCTATAAGGGGCGCTGATTATGCACACCTAAGACTATAGAAGAAAAAATGTGGGTCCCTTCAGCCTGCTTGCTGATTTCAGCATTTGAACCTGGCTGGGTTTCTAATTAGAAAAATAAATAAAACATGGAGCATAAATAAGGAGGGTTAATGAAAACTACATACTGGGACTAATCTAAAAGTCTGTTTCCAGGAATAGTTTTCACAGGTCAAAAAGCAAAATATTAAAAAAAAAAAAAAAAAGGAGGAACTGTACTTTGGGAATAAGTCAGATTTCTCATGTGGAAAGAAATGACAAAATTATAATACAGAAAAAAAGTCCTGGAATAAATATTTTATATTGTATTTCTTGTAAAACTATTATTTTAAGACTGTAGACAAGAAAAGTGGAAAACAAATGATTAGATTTTCATTTAACAGTTAAAATGCGAGATACAATGCTTCAGAACAGTTTAAGTAGCCACCTATTAATCGTTAGGTTTGTTTATATTCAACACTAGATTGAAATTGAGAATTCAAAAGCATAAAAACTAGATAGTTTTAGAATATGTGGTAATAAAGAACAAAGACAAGTTCAACAGTGCTTTTCATAAATTTAGAAATTCATTAAATAATGGATAAGTTATTTTTTGGATATTAGTTACTTGAGATAAAATGTTAGTATGCTTTAAAGGTATCTAGCTTCTCATAGAAATAACTTTCAGCACAGCACTCATCTTTCTTTTTGGCAATTACACACCACGAGAATTTAGAATCTCAAATGGTTGACCTTCTTCAAGTCCTTTTCACTGTGGTGCAGCGACTCACACCTGTAATCCTAGACAGGAGGTTAACTTGAGGCCAGAAGTTCAATACCAGCCTGGGAAACATAGCAAGACACCATCGATACACAAAATAAAGGAGTTAGTCAGGATTGGTGGTGTGTGCCTGTGGTCCCAGCTACTCAGGACACTGAGGTGGGAAGATCACTTGAGCCCAGAAGTTTGAGGCTGCAGTGAGCTATAATTGCATCACTGCACTCTATTCCCGGAAACAGAAACACCCTCCCTGTTTCAAAAACAAAAATAAAAATGAAGGCAACCAAACAAAAAAACCCAAACTTCATAAATGGTGCCGTTCATTTCATTCCAATTCTTCCAGACTATAGTCATAATTTATGTATATACATGATGGTTAATTTTATGTGTCAATTTGACTGGAGTCTGAGGTACCAAGATAGCTGGTAATGCATTATTTCTGGGTGGGTCTGTGAGGTGATATCAGGAAGACTTTGGCATGTGAGTAGGTGGACTGAGTAAGGATATATCCTCAGTGTGGGTGGCACCATCCAATTGGCTAGGGGCCCAGATGGAATTTTTAAAAGGTGGAAGGACAGATTCTTACTCTATCTTCTGGGTCTAGGTCTTCCTTCTTCCCAGACCCCGAGATGTCAGAACCTCAGGGTCTCCGACTTTTGGACTCTAGTAGAACTCGCTTCAGCAGCCTCTCCAGTTTCTCAAGTATTTGGCCTCAAGCTGAGAGTTATGCCATTGGCTTTGTTGGTCCCGAGGCTTTTGAAATTAGACTGCGCCATGCTATGGGCATTCTCGGTTCTCCAGGCTGCAGATGGCCTATCATAGGACTTCTCTGCCTCCATCAACAAGTAAGCCAATTCCTCCAACATGCTTCCTCTCATATACCTCTGTCTCTCTTCAACTCTCTCTTTATCTGTTTATCCTATTTGTTGGTCTTTCTAAAGAACTCTAACTAATACTATGTGAAAGTCTTGAAGATCTCCTGGTCAGTATTACTAAACACCTCCCTTGATGGAGTTAAAATCTGACTGCAGGATCCTTTATTCTCAGGGCTTGCTTGAGGATAGAAAGACACAAATGAACATTTCTGGAGCTCTGCAGTAAAACTCTAGACTAGAAACTTCAGTAAGGGGAAGTCTTTTCTTCAACGTGTAATTCTAAATGAAGTGTTTAGTTACTTAATTTTTGATAAAGCCCTAGTCAGAAAAAAATGCAAAAGGCAGAAGCTTAGTAGGATTTTCCCAGTTACCTACTTGAATGGAATTGAAAATTATTGTCTTGGATAAAGGTTGTAAGAATTTTGCAAACTACTGTAACTATTAAACATAACCATTTGAACACAAGAGATTGTATCCCTTTTACCTCAAAGCCCATTGAGGGATGTTAAAGATTTTCTGAATAAAATAAATCCCATTAGAAGCTGATAATTGGAATATTTATATATGTGGATGTAATAAATTAGTAGGATATTCTGAAAAACCAAAGTTAGATGAAGTGTAAAATAGTTGAACCATTTCATTGTTGAATATTTGTAGTTATAAGAATAATCGATCAAATAACTAAGAACATAAATGATAAAATTTGATAACTTGAGAAATTTCACTTAATTCTGGAGCACAGATGGGCAGAAAGTAGACATTTATTTACTATTTTTAACCTTCTATTATATTGAAAACTGATTTGTAAACAAGTTTATATATAATTTAATATTTGCATATTGAATCATGTTCTTTGAGAAAATAGCAAATTATTTTGAATAAACACACATACACATATATATAATAAAGACCTGTGTCTATCAGAAACATACTGATTAATTAAGATTCAGATACTTTAAATTTATTTACAAGATTAATATCACGGCCTGTCTGAACACTACGTTATCCCATCTCTCATGCCTTAGAGAAACTTATCATCTTGCAATAGATGTTAATCTTTCGTGTCTACAACTTTACACTTTCAACATCAGTACATACCTTCATAAATAGTATATATACATCATTGCTTTTTCACATTTGAAAACGTTTCTTTCATTGGCATTTTTCTATTTAAAGTAATTAAAATATTTTTATATTTATTGACAGATTTTTACTTCTGAAAATAGTTATTTGTATCATTTGCTGACTTCTCTCTTTTTCATTATTAATGATCTCTAAGAGATTCTAATACATTATGTGTAATTTCTAAATGTTTGTTAAAGGCCCAGAAAAAAATTCCCATCCCAGTCAGGAGCTTGCCTTTTATTTCTGTCTCTGAAGATCTATAAATTTGACGTGTTTTTTATTGTGTCTCCATGTCTTCTCTCTCGTCTTATTAAATCTTATATCATAATAGTACCAAACTTGCTAAATAGTTTAAATTATTGCTCCTAACAAGACATCTTGTGCACTTAGAGTTCATTTTCTTGTATAGTGTAAATAAAGATCTGTTTACTTTTTTTCATGTGAAGAACAACTTGAGCACTGTTTTGCAGAGTCTATGCTTTTCTCCCGATGTGCTGTGCTTTCGTGGCCAGACATTTAGCAGCTTCCCATATATGTTTGAGGATATGTCTTATCTTTCTTTTGTTTTATTGCTCTTTTGTTTTGTATGTCCATAGGTATGGCAACACTATACAGCTTTAATTGCATTAGCTTTATAATGCTATCATATCTAACAGAAATTACCCCTTCTTGCGTTCAAATTTGATTCAGCTGTCTATTGCTCTGTATTTTACATATTCATAATATTTTTCTAATTCTATAAAAGAACGTTAGGATTAGAATGAAAGTATATTTAATTTTAGATATTAATATTTAGTAACTTTTTATGTATTTGAGTATACAAATTTAATAAATCTGTATATTGCCATACATTTAGTGTTGTTAATGATATGGAAATGGTGTAGGGAAGTTCTGGGTAGAGAAAGGCAGGGTCCCTGGTGAGGGATACACCCTAGGGCCTGTGCCAGTTCACCTAAGTGAGAACAGGCATTTTTGCACCCGAATGTTACATTTTCCAAGACCACTCTGTCCCACCTGCAACCTGTGCTCATATACACCCAAGACATTATTGGGCATACCAAATTTTTTTAATCTTTTTTTTTTTTAACACACAAATAATCTTTGTGAAGTTAGAGAATTGTGACTATTTTATTCACATTTACAGTCTTAGAAAAGTACCTAGCCCACAGAAATAATAGTTCCAAAATTTCTTAAATGGGTGGATGAATCAATGAATAAAAAATATTAAAGAGAGATATTCTTAATAAATAACATGATTGAAAATATTATTTTGTTATTAGCATAGTACTATTACAAATTGAAAAATATCAACATTCATAAAATAACATGAGGTCCAATGGCTTATCAACTTAAGAGCATCAGATTTTCTAACTACATGTATTTCAAAATATAAAAACATAATATAATTTTTGACATCTCTGACTAAGGTTATATTCTGGGTATAATAATACTGTAAAAACATTTTATCACACTAAAAATACACCAGGCAGTATTCTCTAAAAACCTAGAAGACTCCAGAGGAAGCAACAGTTCTGGGTTGAAGATTCTTAACTCAAAATGAAGCTTGAAGAACAATGGAAATAATCTCTCTCTTACACACACACCCCCCCCACACACATAAATCGGTGTTTTTGTAACACTTTTCTTACTCCAGTTTTGTTAGGTGTTGACTCTTTGGACACTGTCAATTTGGACAATAAATTGAATTCTTTTAGTGCTACAAACTCTATCTTCAAGTTTTGGAACCAAAATAAAGGAAAGTGTGATGAAACAAACACGTAATATAAATAGATATTCACATTCTAAAGTTTTATATCATAATCTCAAAAGGAATAGTTCTGGTTTTATGTGAATTGCCAAAATTCTGAACCCAAAAAGATCTCTTACTACCTTTATTTACCTAGCAGTGAAAAAATAAATAAATGTATGAAATTTCTGAAATATACACTTATTATCAGGCATGCATTAAAATTGCATTTATAGATAGAACCATTGGCTGAATAGAAGTTTTCCTGCTTACCTTGTAAAACTGTCTTTGCTATCAGTTCTGTAATTTAGGAGAGTGTCCTTATTATTGTTTTGTACGTAGTGGTCATTTTTAAGACTCTCGGTTATTTCTTTTTGATAATATAAATCAATATTCATAGTGGTCATTTCATTTAGCGTGTATCATTATATATTCCTAAAATGACTAGTTTTCAAATCAGATCAGTTGTTAATAGAATAAGAAAAACAGAAATTGCACACTCCAGAGCATTCATCTGTCAGTTCAGATATCCTCTTTATTGCTGAAAAGATAGAGACTCTCACTAATATGCTGCTTGGGGAGTCAAATAATAAAAGTAACAATAAAACAGAATGCAACCACTGGCTACCTCCTATAGGTCAGGCAATGTGCCAAGTGCTCTTTACATGCATTATCTCTAATTTGTGCAATAGTCCTTTCTCATAAGGATTATCATCCCTAGTTTATAGAAGAATAACAGAGGTTTAACAAAATTAAGTGATTTTTCTCAAGATCTGAAGAGCGATTAAATTGTACGTTTGGAATCAGAGCCCCAGGATGTTTGTCTGTCACACCCAGAATTCTGGGGCAGCCCACAAATGAAGGGATCATAGAATAAGTGTGTGACATTAAAAATTAACACCGAAGTTGTTGTTACAATATGTTCTGTCACTTGACAAAAGCCATTTATTCACCTGATAGTGAAAAACAAGACTTGGTTGGATCAAGGTGGCTCAAGCTGCTAAATTTCTCATACAATGAGTGAGAGATTCTCCAGATTCAAGATTCATCTCATGCTTTTGCTTATTTTGTGTTCTCCATCTAACTCTTGTGCTATCCCATCTCTTGGTGGGATCTTTTCTTTTTCATAACCACTCTGAGTGGTGGTCATTTGTGGACTAATCTGACACTGAATCTCCAGCGCATCCTTAGTTCCTAAAGCCCCGTCTAGGAATCCAATTTCAAAATACGGATATCTGCCCTTGGAAGCATCCTAATGCTTATAACCTAACTGACATTAAATTGGATTTATTTTTGGTAATCCAGTGTCAAGGACTGAATGTTTCTGCCATCCCCAAATTCATTTGTTGCAATGTAATCCCCACTGTGGGGGCATTTCGAGGTAGTGCCTTTGTGATATAATTAGACCATTGGGGTGAAGCTCTCATATATAGTACTAATGTTCTAATAGGAATATGCCAGACAGCTGCTTTGCTTTCTGTTTCTCCATGTGAAGATACAATGGGAAGTCCGTAGTTTTCAACCTGAAAGAGAATCTTCACCCTATCTCAACCATGGGGGCACCCCAATATAATGTTTTCAACCTTCAGAATTGTGAGAAATAAATTTCTGTTGCTTAACAAGTTGCCTAGTTCATTGTCTCTGGTTGTAATCACAAAGGTCCTTAAAAGTGGAATGGGGATTCAGGAAACAAGGATGAGAGGAAGATGAGACTCTAGAAAATGGGCAATGAGATGTGGGGCCTTTACAAGTTGGAAAAGGCAAAAAATATGATATTTTATGGAGCCTTAAAAAGGAGTGTTATCCTGCAGACACCTTAATTTTAGTTCAGTGAGACCCAGATTGGATTTCAAACATGCAGAACCGATAACAAATCTCTATCCTTTGGAGACACTGTATTCCTGACAATTTGTTACAGCAGTCATAGAAAACTAATTTGCTTATGAGCCAGAGTACTGTATTACTTGTATTTTCATGAGCTGATTGGTTTGTTTCACAAGTACGCAATTTTGTTCATTTTTAAAAGTTTTCTTTTTCTTCGTTTAAAATTATTTCCTAAAGTTTTCACATTTTTAGACATGGAAGTAGTATTACCTTACTAATTATTCTGTGTATGTTTTGTTGATTTATAGTTAGAATTGAGCACCTGTTTTTTTTTTTTTCCTCCTGCCATGTTCATATGTACTTTTGTCATGCCACTTTTTAATCCTTTTTACACTTACTAATCCATTTCTTTCATACCTACTATTTAATACTAGGAAGAAAAATATTTCTTTCTGTCAATTGCCTGGAGTAAAGCCTGGAACATATTAAGTAAACAACGAAAGCTCGTTAATATTTTTTATCAACTTTTAAGTTCCAGGGTAGATTTGTAGGTTGTGCAGTTTTGTTACATAAGTAAAAACGTTAATTTTTTTTTTAAAGAAAAAGAAAAAAATACAAAGACCTAATTCAATGATTTGGTGTTTGTTAATTACCTATTTTTACAAGGAATGCCACTGGTGTTCTAAGGAAAGCATCAATTCAAAGATTGTAATCCTCATCAAGTCACAGTTTCCAAAGAGTATTCTGCATCCTGTGTGTGTATCTGTGTGTGTGTTTGAGAGGGTTTCAAAGAGGCTTCCATATACTGAAGCAACAATGTGGCAAAAAATCACCGCTGAAAACTACTGGTTTATAGTATAAGAAAATCACCTCTCAAAAGCGTTGGTTTGTAATAATAGAACTGAAGATATTCAACTCATCTACATTGTGAGAAGGTAGGGGTTTTAGGAAAGAATCAGAAGATTCTCAAGATATTTTGCTTAGGTTGCTTCTGAATCTTAGAGAATTCAAAATAAAAAAAAATAAAAAGATATTTTGTGAAAAATGGATACAATGAACTTAAGAGTCAGACATCTCTCAGAGATGCTGATTTCATTTCTTTTGGCTGTATACTCAGAAGTGGGATTGTCAGATCATGTGGTAGTTCTGGTTTAATATTTTGAGAAATCACCAGACTCTTTCCATAGCTGATACACCACTTTACATTCCCAGCAACAGTGTACAAGATTTCCAATGCCATTCTCAACAGTATGAATGAGCCTGAAGGACACCTTGCTAACTGAAGTCAGTCAGTCACAAAACAACAAATACTGCAGGATCCTATTTATATGATGTAACTATAATCATGAAACTCATAGAAGCAGAGACTATAATAGCAATGGCCAGATGATAAGAGGTGGTGAAAATGGGAAGTTCTTGTTCAATGGGTAAAAAGTTTCAGTTATGTTTTATGTATAAGTCCTAGAGATCTGCTATACAACATGATGCCTGTAGTTAACAGTATGCTATACATTGCACTCCAGATTTTTAAGAGGGTAGAACTCACATTGTATTCTTACACATACAAAAACACACACACACACAGAGAACACAAGGAAATACTGGAAAGTGTTGGATAGGCTAAAAACTTTAACCGTGGTGGTGTTATCACAGATTTTGTATATGTCCAAATTAATCAAATTGTATATATTAAATATGTATAATTTTTGTATATCATTTAACCTTAACAAATATATTAAATAAATACATAATATGTAAATGCATACATATATTGTAGATGATGTTTTAAAAGATGTCATATTAAATGATAATTCCTTCAATTTACAAATTATTTTAGGACTAGTTCTATGAAAGAAAAGGTATAAATATGACATCCATCTTCCAAAATACGTATGCTTATGTTTAGTCAAAATTGAAAAATAAACAAGAGTATTTGTCATTTTAAAGAAATAAAAATATATTAATTTCTTAATTTTAATGTTGGGCAGTTTCTCATATCATCAAAACATTTTATTAGAATTGTATATTTTTTAAAGGACAAATGGAGTACAGTTAAACTGAACATTAATTTGTATGAGAAAAAAGGAAAATGAAATTCTTAAACTACTTTAATTATATTTTCAACAGGTAATTAAATGTTTTAGTTACTTGATACTCTATTACAAGGTTCGCCCTGATGCCATAGTGAGATTCATAATTATGTTTATGCTGGAATTTTTGCCATTAATGAAAAGAACTCAAAGGAGAGAATGTATAGAAATTATAACACTATTTTTGAGATTTCCTGTAGATACTTTTCAGAGCTTTTACAAAAATGACACTTTTCAAGTAGATTAACATTCACTTTCAAACATCTAAATTAATTTTTACATGCAATTAAAAGGAAGGCTATGCACTAAGCATAGCCACTCATCTTCTGCAAGGCAGATGTGATCTCTTCAACAGGGAAAGTGAAATATTGGAGAAGAAAATATAGAAAGAGAAAAAGAAATTTTGCATCTAATAGAAATATACTCAAAGAATTATTTCTTGTAGCACATATTTATATAAATTTTTTATAAGTAAAACATCTCTAAACACTTATAGCAAATATTTACTATTAATTGACTAAATTATTGTATTTATTTGACCACTGCTACACAAGATACCTATTGTGCTAATAATAGTATTTTTTTCTATTATTTAACAAAAATAATTTCTAAATCTAGTCTAGTCAATTTGTATTTTAGTAGATACCTTATTAAAATATATAACATACAGCTGTTTAAACTATGACACCATTTGGAATAATGGTTTCCACTACATGAAAAACATATTCAAAACTTCATTTAAGAAGAAACATCATTATGAAGCAAAGTCATCATGAAAGGGCAGACTATGATTTATAAAAACATCATTAAAACATATTTTGTGTGAACTCGGTTGAATTCAGGAGATTACTAACATTACCTCATTGTTGGATAATAGTGCACCGGTATTGAATTTCAGATAGAGCAGTGTATTTAGGATACAGCTAGTCATGTATTGTGCAATGTATAACTAGCTCTATCTTAAATACAGATATATTAATTTTAGTGTATAAACACTAAAGCTGAAAATACATGTTAATAAACTTGAATAACATGTCTTCTAAAACAAGAGACTGATGCAGGCATGTTAAATAGCTTGTGGATATATCAGTGAATGTAGTGTTGATGCAACTCAACTCCAAAATTCTGCGTTGAGATTGCATTAAGCCTTTGTTGTGACTGTATTACCATTCAACTTGCCCTTCCACACCAAACTGTTTCCTTTGGTTTCTCATAGCTCTGGTTCTGATAGACCTCTCTATTAAACGTCCTGCAAGCAAATTTCTGTCTCTGGGTTTTTGTACTGGGGAACATAATCTGCAGAAGTTATAGTTCATTTCAGAAAATTACTTATTTTTTACTGGTAGTTAAAAACTTTCTGAATAAGGCATTTTAGTAAATAAACTTGATTTTAAATTATAATTTAAAATAAACACTAACTTTTATTTATTGCTGTGTGTTATTTGCTAGGACACATAAGAAATATAAAAATTCTAGTATGACATGAAAATTATACATGCCCTGACTATTGAAAAGCAATCTTTCTAAATTAGTATGGTAATTGTTTGTTAGTTAAAATGTAATATTTGTGTTGCTCAACAGTATGGTCTTTTGTTGTGTTTAATTTTTGTAATGCTTTTGAAAATTGATCAAGAGATTTAATTAGATATATAGTATTTTGTATACCTTTTCTATTGTAAAGAAAATTTTCTTTATTTCTGGCAACATGTTGCTAAATTTAATAATATATTATTTTTCTTGATCAATAGAAACCTTTACGTGCAAAATAATCATTTTAGATTACATGGTTTAATTTTCTCTCTAGCCTTTCACTTCTGTAATTTTTTATTTATTTCAATATGTCCCTTTACATCTCTTCTTTTCCTTAGTGTATACTTGGTTGTGTTTATTCTTCCTTGTTCCAGCTGCTATTTTGTCTTTGTTGCTAAGATTATTGTATGTCTTTTATTCAAATTGTTTCTTAAGTTTCATTGATCATATTTGTTTCACACGTTTCCATAGATGGTATTATGTTTTTATACTGGGTGTTTGAGTTTCTGATCCATAATGTTTCTTCATATCTGTGGTTTATAGAAAAAGATTTAATTATGTTATGAAGTCATGCTACTGATTTCCTCTGCTTTTGGTTTCTTGTCATGGGAGGAAGGCAGTTCATTTAATGAATAATTTGGTATTTTTTAAATGATTTTTTCATTTTTACTTCATGAACATTCTGTGTTGATTTTTGTCTTTAAAGCAAACTATGATTTTATGAAGTTGACAATAAGAGGGTCTCTCTAAATTAACATATTTCTTCATTGAAAAGAGCATGTTTTTATTCCTAATTCTAGTGCATTTTTTTTTCAAAAGTTTAACTTACTTTGTTTCAAGTTAGTTCTTACTCCAAACTGGAAAAAAAAGAAAAAAAAATAGAGAAAAATCATGAACCAACTCATTTTTATTTGACAAAAATCACTGGCCAAGCTATCTTTATTTTGACCATCTATGACAGAATATTTGAATATGTTAAATAATTTTTATTATCGAGTTTGTTAAATGTACCTTATAGAATGTATAAAAGGAATTATAAACCATAACCAAGATCTCAAATATGCAAGGCTAACTCAACATTTGAAATTCAGTTACTGCAAAGTATCAAAACAGGCTAAAGAAAATAAATTATATGTAAATTTTCGTAGGTGCAGAAAAGCATTTGTTAAAATACAACACTCATTTATAACAAAAATTCTCAGTAAACTAAAAGTAAAGAGAAACTTCCTCAACTTGATAAAGAATATGTAAATAATATATCCCGTTAACAATATGCTTAATTATTAGAAACTAAGGTTTCCCACTAAGCTTGGGAGCAAGTCAAGGATGTGTCCTCTCACCACTGCTTTTCAACATTGAAATAGCAGCACTTTCCTAATTGTTTTTCTACACTATCATGCCCATCTTTGCTTTGATCATTTGTGCACGCTCACAAATCAATCAGCATGCACTCCCTATTCTGACCTGTAAAAAGCCCGGGGCTTACACATTGGGATCTCTCCTGCCTTTGTGTAGGGGACCCACAAAAGCTGTTCATGTCAATAAAGCTTTCTTCCTTGCTCAATCTTCGAGTGTCTACGTCCCTACGCCTTCCTGGTTGTGGGACAGGAAGCCTGACCTAGTGGAGCTAAGGAACAAAAAATCCTGCATCAGAGTCACCTTTAAGACTCCCTTGATAGCATCATATCACAGAACAATTCCAGCTTCTACGATTACCCGGTTCCATTTACTTTCACAGGTTTAGGTATTTGTTACAGCAACTGTCTATTTCTCAATGCCAATTTCTGTCTTATTTTGTTTGGGGCACTATAAAAAAAACTTGAATTGAGCAATTTATACGTCATAGTAATTTATTGTTCATAGTTCTGCAGACTGGGAAGTCCAAGATGATGGTGCCAGCATATCTGATGACTGCAGAGAGCCTGTTCTTAATTTATGTCACCTTCTATGTGTTTTCACACAGTGGAATGGGTGAGCACCATGTCTTCATACAGCAAAAGGGGACAAGGGAGCTCACCGAATCCTCTTTTTAAGGGCAGTAACCCCATTTGTGAGAGTAAAGCCCTCATGACTAATCACTTCTCAAATGTCCCAACTCTTGATACTCTTAAATTGGGTATTAAGTTCCATCACATATATTCTTAGAAGATCCAACATTCAGAGAATAGCACTTGTTAAATGGAGATGTCATCATATATAATTGCAGGCATGGCTGTTGGGATTGTCTGAGATAATATCTACGGAAATGTTTATCATGTACAATGTGCTTCAAACTTGGTTTCTGTTTTCTGTCTCTGCTCCCTTTCATGTCATACATTCAGATACACCGTTATAAGCTAGGATTATTGAACTTGGTTGTAGTGTAGTGTTATAATCAGACCTTAATGAGTTGCATGTGCTTTCTTTCCCTTAAATTAGATGTCCTGAGGGTGTAGCCATTTTCCTACTTACTGTTTGTTTCTTTGTTTATTGAAAATTATTGGTTTATGATTTACAGACTTCTAAGATATATTCTTGGATAAAATGTGTACAAAAATGTTTTAACCTCTGCACCAGGGTGACGAATTAAGACATCTCTGTGGAGATATTATGTCTATTATCACAATCCCTATTAGTACTGGATTTTGATTGTGTTTCTTGCTGGAAACCGTTCTGAAACAAGAGAATATGTTCTGTAAATCAGCTACATAAATTTTAGAATGACAATTTTAATAACTCTGTTTTGGCTACAGACTTCTTTTCTGCACTTCTGTGTCGACATATTGTTTTACTTGAAAATACTGTCAATTACATGGAATTAGAAAGAAACAAAATTACGTTAAGTGTGCTGTAAGATAATGATGAATGACAATGAAATGTTTATTCAATATGATTTTCCTCTTTACTTTGCTGGGTTAATCGCAACTTCTTACCATGGTTTCCATCCACAAAAAGAAAACAAGAAATTGTAGTAATATCTGAGAAGCTGCAAATGTCTATTTTGATTTGATTTAAATCATTACATAATAGTTTTGAATTTTGTTTCTTAAAGTTATAGTTGCTGCAATATTTTGCCAGAATATTTTATTGGTTGTCATAAGTAGATAATTTATTTCTTTTAGGAAGCAAGTGTTTTAATTTATAAAACAAAATTTCTTAGGCAGTTTTTTTCTCATTTTTTTTTTTACTTTTTAATATTATTTTCTTTCAAAATGTTGTTTTACTAATAAAACCCCATGAAATTCTTATGAAGAAAAAAATTTTCTAATGAATAAGATTTGGGGGAAATTCAAAACATGTGGCTTTTGATGTAAAAGAATAGTTCAGAGTACTATATTAAACCCTTTGAAACAAGATTAATAAAGGATATAAAGCAGGATTCAATTTTAATGCATAACAACAAGAATGATTGATTATACTTGCATTAGAATATTATTGTGTGTAAGTGTACTACTTCAAATGTAGTAAAATAAGTATACATGTGTTTTTATAGATATTAACAATTATAAAGTTCAGGCAAATACGTGTAAACCAACAATGAATCTCTCATTAGTTTTTTTGAAATCATCAAAAAGTGATTTTATGTGGCTGTTCTTTGCTATGATACCTTTGGCTCTATTGAGAACAAGCATACAAAACAACTACACATGGAATATTATTTATTTTGTTAATTAAATGAAACACTTAACTACATCCTTTGCCTGATTCTTCACTATATAATCCTCCTCATAAAGAAATATTTTATAGCTCAAGTTTAGGAAAAGTTTGCTTCTTTCTGGTGAGTAGCTGGGCTTCCCTTCATTTGGTGTGGAAAGCTAGGTAGGATCCTGATTTTATAATTATGTTATGTTAAAAAAAAAAGTTATGTATTCTACTTTGTTGACTTTGTTGGGGAATACTACTATATGTTTTGTGGCAGTATTTTTCTTGAACTGTTATTTGAAAAACGTCTGCAGAGCAAAACACCATGGAAAAGAGAGTTGTGTCTTTTTCTTGGGCAGAGGACAAATTTGTATTTCCCTGCCAAAATAATAAAGATAATGTCTTTCTGCAAGGCAAAAGTTGAACACAAGTTTCCAGCATCCTCTTTGTGAGATTTACGGATTTCCAAGTTTGAGACTCCGCACCAGCAACATAGACCCTCTATTTGGGAAGACCGTTTTAGCCCCGTAGTCATCAGCTTCATGGAACTTTGAGGACATGAAGAAATGATGGAACAATGCAGTTCTTCTTGGCTGGAGTAATAAAGTTATTTGACTCAGCAGTCTAGTATACAGTATCAGCATTTATGAAACTGTGGCAGGCTAGCTAGTTAGCTTACAAGCAAATCTCACAGTTTTTAAAGGATTTATTTTTTGTGTGTGACAAACTTCCTTCTCCATTATCTCTTGAATATCTTTTGATCTTGAAAGTATTTTTCTTAAAATAATTTACATCTTTCTAAATTAAATCTCTGTTGACAGTAGCTCATTTATTAATATACGATATCAATGTCAACTGTAGTACAATATCCAAATATCCTTCTCAGAGTTTATATGAATCCCATGACTTACTATCTCATGAACTTCAAATCCCTGTTCCTTAGAGATGGAGGAGGGGGGGAATGCCTATTCTCCTCTCTTAACCCTGAAGACATAATTTGATATTTTAAGCCAGAAGAGCAATATGATGTAATCATTAAATGAACAGATTCCGAAGCAAAAAATCCTGTAAATAGGTTTTAATTCAAGCTTTGAAACCTATTTTATTGTGGAAAAACAACTCACTTTCACTGTACATCAACTTTCTCATCAGTAATTAAATGTTAATAAATCTCTTCATTCTCTGTGTATAATGGCCATGTCATTGTGTTATTAGGATTTTATAAATTGGTTCATAAAGTTCTTTTGTAAAACAATACTTGACACATGGAAATGATTTAAAATACCATTAGTTTTCAGTAATTTATTATTATCACAGGATTTGGGTCAAAGAAAAATAATCTGAAAGTAAAACTGTAATGCTTTAGGGAAGCATTTTCCAAAAGATCTTTCCGTGGTTATTTCTGTGTTAATATTTGAGCTGTCCTGTTACTAGTAGCCATTAGCTACTAGCTTACTACCTGACAGGAACTGGCTTTTTAATAGTACATGCTATTAACCAACTCAAATCTAAATAATAATATTTATCTAATGACTACTGAATTCAGCAGCATTGTGTGGATACTATGCATACATTGTACACATTCTTTTGTGTTACAATTTATTTCCAATATGTATTTTAAATATGAACAATAAATAAAGCAACTCTTTGAACCAAATATGATAAGATGTTAAAATCTGATACACTGAGTTCAAGATTTAGGAGTTTGTTGTGTTATTTTCTATACTCTTGTAATTTGTAACTTTTTAGAGAAAAAAGTGAGTGTAGCTCGTCAAAGTTATAACACTCATATGTTACAAAAGTCATATACTTAGTGAAAATAAACATGCTGTCGTTTCCTTAGAGTAACTCTTGAGGTGAAAGAGTTAACGTACAGCTAGATGTAATTTATACTATTATTTGGTAGAACACACTAATGAGTCTTTGCAATGTGAAGAAAGACTTAAATTGCTTTTTGGGAACCAGAGATTTCTGCTACAGAGCAGAGATTGTTGTTGATAATAACAGTGTAGTTTCCATTATAGTTTTTAAAGACTGCTAGGGGAAGCAGAAAGACGAGCAACAAAAGATGGGGGACGGGGGCAAATAAATTGGGAGGAGGTGACACCCAGAGACAATTGGAGTCAATTGTTAGAAATATTAATGTTTCATATTTACTTTTAAATTAAATGCTCTATTGAGCAGTCACATATAACGACACATTGCTGTTACCTTTGGCCTTGTGTAAAAATTCACCCTGTCTATACCACTTGATCCTGGGGATGGTTGAGAGGCAATAGAGAAGGAGGGCTGAACCCTCACTTTGCTCAGAATTCTTAGACAAAAGTGTAGCTCAAGGATTCTCTTGAAGCCAGGAATGTAAAGGCACCTATTAATCAAGCTGTCTAATTATGGAGCACACCATCTGCTTAAAGGTACAATCAAGATCAAAGAACACATCTAATTCTTAGCTTACCATCTGATTTTTTTCACTACATAACATTGGATATTCTTTTTTTCCTGGTTTTATTTAGATATTATTGACAAACGTATGTACATTTAAGGCAGTGCTTTTTGATATTTTGACATATATATACTTTGTGAAATAATGACTAAAATAAAAATAATTGGCATATCTATCACCTTACATAATTACCATTTTCTCTTGGTTATTCTGTTGTAAGAACACTTCAAGTCTACCTCTTCAAATTTCAGAGAAATGATACATTTTTTAAAATTGTACTTTAGGTTCCTGCAGATCATGCAGGATTGCTGCATAGGTACACACATGGCAATGTGGTTTGCTGCCTCCATCCCCCCGTCACCCACATCTGGCATTTCTCTCCATATTATCCCTCCCCGACCTCCCCACCCCACCCCTCCCTTTGCTGTCCC
>NW_022436965.1:2797352-2902488 GCF_009761245.1 Sapajus apella
CTCCACCAACAGACCCCAGTGTGTGATGCTCCCCTCCCTGTGTCCATGTGTTCTCATTGTTTAACACCCACCTACAAATGAGAACATGTGGTGCTTGATTTTCTGTTCTTGTGTCAGTTTGCTGAGAATGATGGTTTCCAGATTCATCCATGTTCCTACAAAGGACAGGAACTCATTCTTTCTTATGGCTGCAAAGCATTCCATGGTGTATATGTGCCACATTTTCCTTGTCCAGTCTATCGTCGATGGGCATTTGGGTTGTTCCAGGTCTTTGCTGTTGTAAACAGTGCTGTAATGAACATACGTGTGCATGTGTCCTTATAATAGAATGATTTATAATCCTTTGGGTACATACCCAGTAATGGGATTGCTCATTCAAACAGAATTTCTATTTCTAGGTCCTTGAGGAATCGCCACACTGTCTTCCACAATGGTTGAACTAGTTTACACTCTGACCAACTACATTTTTGGTAAGTATTGTCAACCTGCTGTATGTTAAAGCTCCAGAAGGTATTCATTTTGTGTTGTTGATGCCTTGTACCCTTTGACCGACATCTCTCCATTTCTTACCCTCTAATTTGGCAAACTCTGTTTTACTCTCAGCTTTTATGAGTTTGACTATTTTACATTCCATATAGGTTAGATCATGCAGTGTTTGTCTCTCCATGTCTGGTTTATTTTAGTTAGCACGTGCTCCAAAAAAAAGCACATGCCAAGAGTTCCTTCTTTTTTAACACTGAAAAATACCCCATTATTTATCCACATATATCCAACAAGTTTTCTTTATTAGTCTGTTGATGGTCATTCAGGTTGTTTCCACATCTTGGCTATTGCAAATAATGCAGCAATGAACATGGGAGTGCAGACATCTCTTCAACATACTTATTTCATTTTCTTTGGATTATAGCCAAATTGGGGCTTCTGGGTCATATGGTAGCTCTGTTTTAATTGTATGAGGACCCTCCATATTGTTTTTTTTAATATGGGCTAGGTGAATTTACATTTCTAAGAACAGTATACAGAGTTACCTTTTCTGCATGCCCTCACCAACATTTATTAACTTTTGTCTTTTTGATCAGAGGTATTCTAACACGTGTGAGGTGGTATTTCATTGTGGTTTTGATTTGCATTTCTCTGATGCTTAATGTCATTGAGAACTTTTTATAACTTACATGGGAAAATGTCTATTCAGGGAATTTGCCCATTGTTCCAATTGAGTTTTTAGTTTCTTTTTATAAAAATATACAGATATTTTATAAATTTTTATATTAACCTCTTATCAGACATATAATTTGAAATTAGTTTCTCCAATTCCATAGAATGTCTCTTCTCTGTATTGAATGCTTCTTTTTCTGTGTAGAATTATTATATGTTGATGTAATACCACTCTCTATTTTGGTTTTTGTTATCTGTGGCTTTCAGATTATATTAAAAAAAATTGTTACCCAGTCCATGGCATGCATGTTTTTCCTATGTCTTCTTGAGTAGTTTTATGTTTCAGGTCATATATTTAGTTCTTTAGTCCGTTTTGAGTTGATTTTTGTATATGGTGTAGGATAATGATCTACTTTCATTCATCTTCATGTAAATATCCAGTTTTCCCAGTACTATTTATTGAGGAGACTATCTTTCCCCATTGTGTGTTCTTAAAACCCTTGTTGATGATCAGTTATCCATAAATACGTGAATTTATTTCTGGGTTCTCTATTCTGTTCCATTGGTCTATATGTCTGTTTCTATTTTAGTCCCATACTGTTTTGATTATTTTCCCTTTGTAGTGTATTTACACAAAGAGAAGTGTAATTCCTTCAGCTGTATTCTTCTTGCTCAGGATGCTTTTAGCTGGATACCTTTGTGGTTACATATAAATATTAGTGTTTTAATTTTTTTCCGATTTCTGTAAATAATTCAGTGGGATTTTGATAAGATTGCATGGAGTTTGTAGATAACTTTAGATAGTATGGACATTTTAACAATATGGATTTTTTCCAATTCATTATATAGGACTGTATTTCCATTTGTCTTTGCCTTTTATATTTTCATCAGCAATAATTCATAATTTTCAGTTTTCAAGTCTTCTTCCTTCTTCATTAACTTTAGCCTAAGACAATTACAGTATCACAGTCCTCCTTTCTGCCGCTGGTCACATGCTCATAGCTGGTATTGATGACTACCTTCTTCTACTACCCATTCTGTATTACCTTTGCCTTCAGCAAGCACCTCACAACAGGTCATGAATTTCTTTCCTGTTGGAGTGACCCAAACCTTCAATCCTGAGGAATCTGGGCTATTTGTAGTCCTGCCTGGATTGGGCTGTTGTAGTTTCCCATTGACCTTAGTCACAGAGCATAGTAATAATAAGGGGCATCCTAATGGATCTCCTGTATTCCATGAGTATTCTTCCTTACCTCTGTTGTGAAGTAGTAGACTGATTTATTCTTAATAGTCTGGATCAATACCCCTAGCCAACACTGTAACTCCCTCCCTTTAAGCCTATTGACTTAAAGGCAGGAGGGGACCAAAGTGTCCAGGTGACAATCTTAACCTCCGGTTTAATGAAATCAGTTGTGCCTCCTGGTAGCAACATTCCATCCTCTGGAACTAAGACCTCTAGCTAGCAGAATGTAATATTGTGGAAACAGAAACCAAAAATTTTTGTAGTGGATAGCTAGGAATAATGGTGAGGGGTGCCACTTCCACTTCCACACCTTGATTCCTGGACCTGTGAATCTTAGTTATGGGAGAAATAGTACTATATATTGAATGCTGACTCAGAACATACTCAGCCTTCTGGAGAACTTTTCCCCAGCCCTGCAAAGTATTGCCACCTAGCTGGCATTGTCATTTTGACTTCAAAAGGCCATTTTACTGTTATATCAATCCAGTTGCTTCAGGGTGATGGGGAACATGGTAAGACCAGTGAATTCCATTAGCATGAGCCCACTGCCACACTTCTGTAGCTGTAAAGTGAGTCCCTTGGTCAGAGGCAATGCTGTGTGGAATACCATGATGGTGGATAAGCTGTAAGTCCATGAATGGTAGTCTTGGCAGAAGCATTGCATGCAGGATAGGTAAACCCATATCTGAGTAAGTTTCTGTTCCAATGAGGACAAACCTTTTCCCTTTTCATGATGGAAGAGGTTCTATATAATTAACCTGTCACCGGGTAGCTGGCTCATCAACCTGAGGAATGGTGCCATTTTGAGGGCTCAGTGTTGGTCTCTGCTGCTGGTAAATTGGATAGTCAGCAGTGGCCATAGCCAGTTCAGCCTTGGTAAGTGGAAGCCCATGTGGCTGAGCCCATGCATATCCTTCATCCTTGCCACCATGGCCACTTTGTTCATGGTGCCTGAGGGAAGAGGCTGAGTAGTGCCCACAGAACAGGGCATCCTATCCAATTGATTAAAATCTTTTTCTGTGGTCACTGTTGGTAAGCACTCACATGGGATACAAATATTCTCAGTTTTTGGCCACTCAGAAAGGTCCACCCACACACCTCTTCACCTATTTTCTTTGTCATCAATTTTCCAATCATGCTTCTTCCAAGTCCCTGACTATCTAGCCCAACCATTGGCTACAGCCCATGAATCAGTAGATAATCACAAATCTGGCCATTTCTCCTTCCACGCAAGGGACACAATCATGTGCACTGCTTGAAATTCTACCAATTGGGAAGATTTCCCTTCACCACTGTCCTTCAGGGAGGTCCTAGAAAGGGCTGGAGTGCTGCAGCTGTCCACGTTCAGATGGTGCCTGCATATCATGCTGAACTATCTATGAACCAGGCCCTAATCTTCTCTTCCTCTGTCAACTGATCACAGGGAACTCCCGAAGAGGCTATCAGTGCAGGCCGGGGGAGAGAAGGCAGGGTGGCAGGAGTGGAGACCAAGGACATTTAAGCCACCGCTTCATGTAACTGACCTGTGCCTTCAGGACCTGCTTGACCTGGATCACTTATATAGCACTTTCATTTGATGATGGAATCCTGCTGTGCATTCCTCCTTTATGGCTAGATGGGTCAGAAAGCACCCAGTTCATGACAGGCGGTTCAGGTCACATGGTGACTTGATGACCCAACATTAAACATTCTGTTTCCACCAAAGCCCAGTCACAGTCCAAGAGCTGTCTCTCAAAGAAACAGCGGTCATCTGCAGAAGATGGCAGGGCCTTGCTTTAAAATCTCTGCTGTGATTGACGTTTGGGAGCCTGCCAAAGGCTCCAGACAGCATCCCTATCTGCCACTGACACCTCAAGCAAGCACCATTGAATCTGCTGGGTCATATGACCCAAGTTGCAGAGCCGTTTGCACAGCAGCCTAGACCTGTTGCTAAGCCTTCTCCTGTTCTGGACCTCACTCAAAAGAGACAGCCTTTCAGGTCACTGGATAAATGGGCTGGAATAACACAATCAAATAAGGAATGTGTTGCTTCCAAAATCCAAATAGGCCCACTAGGCATTGTGCCTTTTTCTTGGTTGTAGGAGAGCTCAAATGCAGCAACTTATCTTTCACATTAGAAGGAATATCTCCACAGGCCCCCACCACTGGACCCATGGAAATTTTACTGAGATAGAAAGTCCCGTATTCATTCCCCATCCTCTGGCACACAAATGCCTCCCCAATAAATCCAGTGTGTTTGCTTCTTCTTACTCACTGGATCCAATAAGCATAACATCATCAATGCAATGGACCAGTGTGACATCTTGTGTAAGCAAAAAGTGATCAGGGTCTCTCCGAATAAGATTGTGACACCAAGCCGGAGAGTTATTATACCCCTGAGATAGGAATCTACTTTCTGGGTAAAAGCAAATTGCTTCTGGTGGGCCTTATGGACAGGAATGGAGAAAAAGGCATTTGTCTGGTATGACTGCACACCAGGTGCCAGGAGGTGTGTTAATTTAGTCAAGCACTGAAACCACACCTGGTACAGCAACTGCAATTAGAGTCACCACTTGGTTAAGTTTATGATAATCCACTGTCATTCTCCAAGATCCATCTGCACGGGCCAAATGGAAAAGTTGAATGGGAATGTGGCGGGAATCGCAACCCCTGAGTCGCCCAAGTCCTTGATGGTGCATTAATCTTTGCAATTCTTCCAGTGATGCAGTATTGTTTTTTATTTGCTATTTTTCTAGGTAGAGACAGCTTTAATGTCTCCCATTTGGCTTTTCCCACCACTATAGCCCTCACCCTACCAGTCAAGGAGCCAATGTCAGGGTTCTACCAGCTACTAAGTATATCTGTGCCAACTATGCATTCTGACATTGGGTAATTGACCCCAGGATGAGTCCAGGGACCAACCAGATCCAATGTAAGTCAGACCTGAGCTATAACTCCATTAATTACCTGACCTCCATAAGCCCCCACTTTAACTGGAGGACCACAATGACATTTTGGGTCCCCTGAAATCAGTGTCTCCTCAGAGCCAGTGTCCCGTAGTCCCCAAAATGTCTAATCATTTACATTTCCCAAATGCACAGTTGCCCTGTTAAAAGGCCGTGGGTCTCCTTGGGGAAGAATGGGAGAAAGATTAACAGCATAAATTCTCGGTAGTGTAGTGGGGTCTTCATCAAGGGAACCTTGCCTCCCCTTCATTCAAGAGGTTCTGTTTCTGTAAACTGGCTTGTCTGGAAATTGATTGAGGGGACATGATTCTCACTTTTATAATTCAAATTATTCTTTTATCCATTAGACCTAGAAGTTTTCTGCTTATATAAATTAAGTAGGAATGTAGTAGGCTTTCTATCAATTTCACTTCTAGGAACATTGTGATTAATTAGCCAATGCCTGAGCTCTGCGTAAGCCAGAGTATTCTGACTGTTGTTTTGCCTCTGCTGTCTATTCCAGTATTTATACCTACCTTGCTTTTGATGGCTACTGCCACCTCAAAAGCAATATGTTCCCATTGTGTTTAAATGTTGTGGTTGTTTGGCTGTGGTTCCCGCTGTTAGATCTGACATGCAGAGAAGGGCAATTACAGGGTTCTTCCAAGATGCAGGTGCTGCCCTCACAAGGCATTTGTCAAGAGTCCGTCTTCTGGACCCTCTAAGCTGGAAAGAGTAGGTCTGAAGTGACTAATACATTCTACCTTCCAAATCTCCCTAAGCCTTTGGACCCTTCCTCTACATTAAACCAAGTGGAATCAGGCATTTCCAGCTTACTCACAGTGGACCATCCTTTAATCCATATTTCAGCTGACAAACCAAATAAACTATTAGAACCCTTTTTAACTCCGTGAGCTGCAACATTAAATGTGGAGACCTACTTAGCAGACCCAAATCAGTAATTCAGCCTGATCCAACTCTATGTGCCTTCCACAATTATCCCACGCCCTTAATATCCATTCCCATGCCTGTTCTTTAGATTTATGTTTATGTAAATTAGAAAACTCAAGGAGTCATTTTCTACTGTGGTGCACTTTCTCATGGGTCACACTCTCAACCTCACTTCTAGGGGCCCATTAGGAGTTTAGTCTAGTTACAGGTGTCGAAGCAAACAGGGGTTTTGGGGATTACTCCTAAAGAGAATCAACATTATCCTTCCTGGAAACTTCCTCAGGGGAAGCCATTAATGCTGCCTCAGGCAGTGCAGTGTTCACCTTCTCAGACAAATGTGGAAAGGCTATTGGCAGCATGGCTCAGGGAGGGGATGTTGCCACCACTGGGGTTGGGAAAGCTGTTCCTTCTGGCAAAAAAGGTTTATCAGAGTTTACAAACTCAGTGTCCCCACCTTCATCAGAGTCCTCCCACACATCTCCATAACAAGCTGCAGGGCCCCATTTTTTTTTTCCAATTAATGCCCTCACTCTAACAGTAGACACCTGGCAAGGCTGTACATATACTTTTTGTTGCAGATGATAAGAGCTCCTGTCTGTTCTTCCACAATTACAGGAAATAAGACTCTCACTCAGGGTAATCTTAGAAGATTTGAGGCTAAGTGTCTGCTTCTGAAGCCAAGAGATAGAATTCCTGACTTCATTATTTGCTTTTATCACTTTGTCTACTGAACTTAGGAGCAACCAACCAGCTTAATTATATTCCTTGGTTCTCCACATATGGTCAAAGGAATTATGTATATAGTTAGAATCAGGTCAAACACAGTGTCAAATGCATTGATTTGCAGAATTCTCTAATATTTCATGCCAAGATCTATCAGTTTTCTCCATACTATTAGAAGTTGAGTTATATATATACTCCCCTTTAAATCCTTAATAAACTCCCTTTATACACACATATACATGCATGTATACATATGTATATACACATTTGCACACATATGCAAATATGTACATGCATGTATATGTACATGTATGCAAATACAAATATATATACATATATGTATATACAAATATGTACATGTGTATATATACACATATTTGTAAATGTATATATGTGTACATTGGCATGTATGTACAGGTATGTATATATACATATATACATATATTTATATATATATAGCAGGGAGTTTATTAAGTATTTACTCACAAAATCACAAGGTCACATAATAGGCCCTCTGCAAGCTGAGGAGCAAGGAGAGCCAGTCTGAGTACCAAAACTGAAGAACTTGGAGTCTAATGTTCCAGAGCAGGAAACATCTGATATGGGAGGAGGATGTAAGCTAAGAGGCTAGGCCAGTTTAGTCTTTTCACATTTTTCTCCCTGCTTTATACTCTAGCCATGCTGGCAGCTGATTAGATGGTGCCCACCCAGGTTAAGGGTAGGTCTGCCTTTCCCAGCCACTGACTCAAATCTTAATCTCCTTTGGCAACAACCTTACAGACACACCCAGGATTAATACTTTGCATCCCTCAATCCAATCAGCTTGACACTCAGTATTAACCATCACAAGGCATAACTGCATTTTTGTATGTCCGTGTTTATTTTCATACCTTATAAAAGACATGATTTAAGTCTGCAGATAGCAAGAAATCTTTAATCTGTTAAGAACAGAAGCAATCTTTCAATAGACATACAAAAATTAATTCCAATAGATATACAAAAATTAATTCCATTGTAGTGTTGCATAGCTAAAATCCTTCCATAGAGAAAAGCTAGTATAATTCACTGCTGATTTTATCATATCTACATTAAGAGATAAGCTTCTGTTTATGCATTTATTATTAGAAATAAATACTAATGAGATATTAACCATTTAATTATAAAAATTATTTTTTTGTTTTAAATATGCTTTCTAACTTCTAATGTAAGTTATTAGATGTGAAAATGACTGGTCACCTTTATGTTAACAGTGAATTTTAAAAATATCAAAATATTTAATTAATGGATATACTCAAGTTTATAATACTGGGGATTAAAATGTTTAATTGTGGGTTTTTTTTCTTCTGATATTTCAGTGGTTCACCGCAGTATGTATTATAATTTATGAAGTTTTGAAATGCATTGTTAACCTAAAATGTCTCTGTCAATGGGAGGTAATCATGAAGAAAACTCTCAAATTAAATTCTGCTCAAAATTGCTTTCTTGGAAGACAATATAAACTAAATATATGTCATTTGGGTATTGGAGCTGGGTAAAATAATACCTACCAATTTCATCAAAAGGAAATAGATTGTTTTTATGAAATTGCAGAAATCACAAGATGAAACAAAAAGATATGCAGTAAATGTAATGAACATAATATGATTTCCAGAGTTCATGAGAATCCTGATTAAGCAGTTGCTAGCAGAAAAACTTCTCCAGATGATATAGTGGTACATAGCCCTCTTGTTAGCTTAGAGTAACCCTTTTTCAAGAGGAAGAAAAGGATGTCAAAATGGCTCAAAAATGGGACTCATGGGCAACATATGAAAAAAACTATCACATTTGAGCCACAAGCATCAAAATAAGAGGTAGGTGGATATACCACCAAGACAGCTAGGAAACCCATTCAATTCTTTTCATCTTCAAATGATTTTACATGGATAATCATTATTCAGATGACAAACTGTAGTGTAAGAGATAAGTAAAGGGAATATTCCTCATGTATGCACACATTAAGGCTATATAACTTAGATTGAGACAATCTGAGTATGTGGCAGGGTTGATATGATAATTCCTATAGTTTTTCATTATGACCAGTGAATCAATGTTATATTATCTGTATTTCCAAATCATTTGATCTAAATAACATATATTACCATTGTTATTGTAATATTGGGGTTCAGGGGTTCAGGGTGCCCTCAGCTCCCCTAAGAGGACATTTCTCTAGGTTCTTGGTCTCCTGCCCTCTCAGGAATGAGAGAGGGGACCACGTTGCAGAGCGCAGTAAATGCCTGACTCAAAAGTGTTTGTAGAGAGTGATTTATTTAGAGAGAGAGAAAAAGGAGAAGGAGAGAGAAACCGTTAACTCTCACTGAGTGGGAGAATCCAGAAAGATAGAATCCAGGAGAGGAAAGCAGCTTCCACCTGAGTGGAAGGGAACAGAGAGATGGAGTGTAGGAGGAAGACAGGCTTCCACGAGAGAGTGTGGAAGGGGACCCCAGAGGGGAAATCCAGGAGAGAAAAACGGCTTCCACGAAGGGAGTGTACGTGGAAGGGACCCAAACATGGAGTCCAAAGGGATGTGGAAGAAGGGGACTTCTAACCTGGGAGGAACCCCCACATTTTCCAAGATGCCGGGCCAATGAAAGGAGTTCCTTAGAACTTTCGCTAGAGTGATTAAGCTTCTTTCGTCGCCCATGAAATTTAGACATACACTGTTAAATCTCCCGGATGGAGAGCGACATAGGTGGTATGGCGCTGGGAAGTTCTTGTCCTTAAAACTACACCCCCTTGTGGACCCTGGAAAGAGAACACGTTCCCTCATTATTGGGAAAATGTAGTGTTTATAATATATAAATAACTCTTAAATCAAATACCCTAGAGAATCCTGGAAAGAAACTGTGTCTTACATCAGTGAAAGATATCACTTTTCAGATGAAAAGCTCACTTTGGTCAGCTTCCTATAGTTATAGGATACACTCCAAATTCATTAGCAGAGTTTATAGGTGACTTTAAAATTGCCTGTGTAGAGAAGTTGTGGAACCTTAGAGGAGTGACTGAAGACATTTCTACACTTAGAAATTATTGACTTCTGGCCTGATTGACATGGTCTTATAAAAATTATGTACATGTAATAAACTTTTTAAATGGCAGATAGAGTCAGATAAATTAAATACATTATTTTGAAAATAGAGTAAAAATGACTTTAAGATATGACAGTGAAATGTAATAAGAATAAAAGGAATATGTTTGTTAGAAAATTTAAATCTAGAAATATTTCAAATTTAATAATATGTATATATTTAAATAAGAGATAAAATATGTATAAATTGCAATAAAATGATATTAAATACTTGCAGATAAGGCAAATAACAGTTTTTCTACTATTGAAAATAACCCAATAATTAATGTAACCAGAAAACTTATAATTTATTCTGTACGAATAAATTCAATCCAGAGATAAATAACCTTATAAAGAAATAAAATGAGAAAGAATGTAAGAAATAGACGACATTAACAGACAAAAATATATGGAAGAATTTCAAACATCATGAAACAATGAATAATATTAATAAATTATGTAAAAGTATGTAAATATTTGTAAAAGAGAAAGATCAGAAACTGGTAAAGGCAAAAACAACAGAAAAACACATATTCTATACAGTTAAAAAGATGGGATAATAATACCTTAAACAGATAAGGAGGTGACTTTTCATTATAAACTGGCACTGAGAAGTAACTGAACAATATGATTAGGAACCTAGATCCTTCTAATTTCTGGTCCACCACTAGTATCAAAGGGCTTTTATTTTCATCCTTGTAAGAGGACTATTGTACACTCAGGTAGGTTGTCTGTGTTTAGTTAGAATAAAATGGTGGTGGGTAAAGAAGCAACATAGACAAAAAGAGAATTCAGTTCAGTGTGTCTATTAAAAAAAAATGCTAGATTTATTTCTACCTTCCATTGACTGGAACAATGTCTCATACACATTATCTTTCACTGCAAACAGATGTAAAGAATGTAAAGATGTAAAGAAATGATCATTTTGCCTTTCTAAAATTAAAAGGGCAAAGTGAAAATTTACTGTGAATATGGAGAAAAAAATTAAATAGTTTTCAACTACCTTCATCAATATGTTAAATAAATATATTAGAAACACTTAAGCAACTTGGGCAGAGACATATTGAACTAATTGAAACATTGTTATAAGACAAAATTTTAGTGATCAACTAAAAACAAATAATCAAAAAATTCATTTGGTGACTTAGTTCTTTGGTCAATTGTTTTTATAGCAATAATATTTGGCAAATTCATGCTCAGTAAATTATTTTAGAGCTTTCCTGGAGTTTAAGTTAAAAATGGAAATGAACAGGATTTCAGTGGCTGATTTGCTAGAGGAAGAAAGCACCTGAAATGCAAGAGTTTTATGTAAGGCAGACATGATGCCTTTATTCCTAATATACCTATCTATTCTATTCAATATGAGTATGCTGCTGTATGTTCCAGAACTAGATTAGGTAATTATTTGTATAACCTTTGCTCTGTGGTGAGTTAACTAACAAAAATCAATTGTGGAACAATCCAAAAGGTCTAGGGAAAGAACATTTATAATCATATAAGGTAGTTTACAATAAATCAGAAGAATATTTAACAGCAGTGATTATGTATGTTTGTCAAAATTTTTTTCTATTATAAAATGCCCTACAATTTGATATTATTCTGTGTATGTTTTTTAAAGTACATGTTTTAACTGATGATTGTCATGTGCTATGGTTTGTGTTCCTCCAAGATTTATGTTGAAACATTATCTCGAATGCAATAGTATTAAGTGGTGAGATCTTTTGTGAGGGCCCTCTGCTCAGGAAGGTCAGTGCACTTTCAAAAGGACTGCAGGAGCAAGTTAGTCTCTTCTGTCCCTTTCACTACGTGATAATGCAGCAAGCTATGCCATCTATGAAGCAGCAAACAAGGTTTTCTCAAACATTAGATCTGTTGGTGACTTATGCTTAGACTTCCCTGCCTTCAGTATTGTAAGAAGAAATGCATTTCAATGATTTATTAATTACCAAGTATGAGGTATTTTATTATCACAGCTCAAATGGCCTAAGACAACATTAAGTGAATGCAGGAAAAGGGAAAGGTGTGATTTTCAGCCAATTTATTGAGGGAAAATGAAGTATAAGTGGTGGCTTTTGAGTCAAAAGTTAAAGCTCAGATAATGTTCTGGAACAACATATTCACAGGAAAGATCAGAAACATGGAAAATTATGATAAGCACAAAGAATTTCAAACTATACATTATTATGTAGTAAATTTATTTATTGCAAATATAACTAGTCATTTCCTCCTCTTTTCTTTAATGATGTGAGTTCATAAGCAGTGACCATAAAATATGTAAACAAAAAAGGCAAAGAAAATATAAAGTCCACTTTCAGTAAAGAGTGAAATTTTATATCTGAGAACGTGCCAAGTGAATATTAGAATAAAGCACCTTGTGTGGGAAGTCCTCTGCATGATTGCTATACAGCACAAAGGGCACGTTAGTTAGAACATTCATGAAAAATGTTGGACCTGGAAATAAGCCATCTCCACAAATCTTAGTGAATTATGCTAAATGAGACTAAATTAGTAATACTTTGGGGCAATGTTTATGAACACTTTAAAATTCAGTGGTATAGTTACATATGTTGTTCTATGATTGAGAAGAAAATGGTACAATTACAGAATAATTTTCATGATAAATGCTTCTGTAAAGGCCAGGCTGTTCAGAAAACTCATACATATTTTTCCTTAAGAATATAATAAAATTAGCAGAAATATGGAAAATTCCAAGTACTAACACATGGTTAGTTTGCTTAAAATACTAAAAGCTCATACATGTAATTTATGAATAGTAGTCAAAATAATTATCCTAAGAAAAAACATTTGTAAAACTTTCAGATATTAACAAAGATACATGTAGACTATGAAAATATACAGAATTTTAACTGAAGAAAAACATATAATGAGAGAGAGACAGGAGAAAAATATGCTCAAATGAATAAGCAATAAATTAGTCATTTTGCAAGCTTGTTCTTATGCAGTCTAAACAATAGCATAGCACTTTTGTATAATATTTAAGATGGGACAGATCAATTTTTCCTGTTCTTTCCTCAAAAAATAACAAAATCAATGGAAAAGATTTTCTAAGGCAATAATTTCACAGGCACCCAGAAGAGGTTAAAAAATAGGACGGGAACATAATTTTCAAAACTGAAAGGCAGATGGATATATGATAACTGAAATCAACAAACCCAAATACTGAAAGGAAACTGCTTTTGGCAGAGTTAGAAATATGCAAGACAGAAGAATGGATATTACCAAGTGCTTCTGAACGT
This sequence comes from Sapajus apella, assembly GCF_009761245.1. NCBI lineage: Eukaryota > Metazoa > Chordata > Mammalia > Primates > Cebidae > Sapajus > Sapajus apella. The sequence continues at coordinate 2,810,709 of NW_022436965.1, forward strand.
GAGGCTGCGGTAGTGCTAGAAACAGGAAAATTGCCTGAAAGTCTGTTGAAATAGTAGGTAGATTCCCAAAGTTTCCACAGTAGATTGCCACAGTTTCCCATTCATCATGATAGATGATTGAATATGTACTGTATGAAAGGGAAGGAAGGAAGGAAGGAAGGAAGAGAAAGAAGGGAAGGAAAGGAAGGAAGGGAAGAAAGGAAAGCAAGGAAATTAGAAAAAAAGCAGTCTAAATATAGAAGACTAAAGTCTGATCCTTTCCTTCACTTTGTGCCATGATAGACAGTCTTGTTCTAAATAGAGAAAAATGAAATGTTTTTTTTTTCTGGGCAACCTAAGACACTAAAGAAAAAAAAAGTTCAAGGTTAACAAAATAAATAGCTCAGTCAATATCCCTGTCTGTGGTAAAGATATAAAGACTGCTAGCCACTGAATCAAAGCAACACCCAGACATCCTGAATCATTTTGTGGACATTACGAGCAATGTATCGCCAAACATTTGAAGAAAAGTTCGTAAGAAGAAAGACTGAGACCAATTGAAAAAAATTTTAAGGAAACCTGGGAGATGTTCTTAGGATATAAGAAAAAAATTAATATTCTCAGAGAGAAAAGAAAATATGTTGCATCCAGTTTAATAAAGGAACAGATGATATATAAAATGAAACAAATCTCACTTAAATCTCACTTCCCAATATAAAAAATATCAAAATTTATTCATTCTTTGTGGCATTATACTTAATCCTTTTATACATTTTTCCTTACCTAGATTTATTTCTGTGTGCCAACATAGATTGCACAAAAAGAACTGGTGTTGACTTAAAAAGAAAAATCTCAGGACACTGACTGTCTTAAATCTCACTTACAAAAATAAATATAAAAGAAACTTGTCATTTTTCTGTTCTTTCTTCCTATTCCCAGTCTCAATATAAAGGGTTCATTCCTTCTTCCATATATATAGTCTTGATTCCCTTCCCTCCTCCCTTTTCAAGAACATCATTTAATTAATCCCAAATAATTGTATATTTCCTCTGTTGATCTGTTCTTACTTGCACATACATATTCTCAAATTTCTTCAATGTAAACAAATTCCAAAAACAAACAGCATCCTTTACCTCTCACTTTTTTTTAACTATAGCAATAATATGAAAATATATAGCCTCAAAAACATTCCCTCTTGCAATTCCCACGTTTGCTCCTACCTGTCATTAAGCAAACTTAATATTGCCTAGTAATATTCGTTAAATCCAGATACCTAGTAATATAGACAAATTTGCTTTCTTTCTTCTCCTTTTTTTCACATCATTTTTTTCATTATTTTCTCACATAATAGTCTTTTGTCTGTTCTTTCTTCCTAATTCCCACACTCAATATAAAGGATTTTCCCCTTTTTCTGTGTAAGTAGTCTTGATTCCCTTCCCTTCTTTTCCAGCACCTGGTGGATTTATTCATTTTTTTCCGTCTATGCCACCTTCTATGCCCTTTGGATTTTTTCTCTTGTCTATCTCTTTAAAATGGCATTCTTCACAGCTTTATCCTTGACTTTTCATTTATGTTTCAACCTTCCCATAAAACACATCAGCTCACATAATTTTAATTATCACTTCTAAAATATTTATATGTATACCCCTCGCCAAATGTCTGCCTTAGGTTGTCTGCCCTGCAGTGCTAGCCACTGATTCTAACCTTGCAGTATTTCTAATACAGCATTTTCATTTCATCAGATACCCTTTATTCATTTGATTTTTTACTTGGATTACTACAAAAATACATCCTATGTAGTTTCTCTATTTTCAGTGTTTGCCTTTAATTATTGTCGACATTAGATTCAGAGTAATTTTGATTATATTCCTCATTAGATTCTGAGTAATTTTACCCAAACTCCAAATTGTAGTCATTTTTAGTCACTTTTAAAATCATTTAAAATCCTGGACATAGTCTCCCCTTGTTAATGTAAAAGTAATTTACTGCCCTTTTTCCTTTCAGGTTTTATGTTCTGGTAGTAATGGAGTTTTTCCAGTTCTTCAAATGCATTATGATTCTTTGCCTAAATTTCACAATGTTCTCTTTGAAACTCTCTTCCCAATATATTTTTATTAGCTAACTCCAATCCATTCTTTACAACTCAATTAAATACCACTTTTCTTTGAATAGGTTTTGTGTTCCTCCTGCTTGATTTCTAAATTTCTGTTTTAGCATGTCTATTATTGTAATTGTTCACATATGGTATCTGAATATGGCCTTGTTTACCATTATAGCCTCAATAGTTAAAATAGTATCAAAACAAGATATTATTAACATCCATAAAATGAGTGTTGAATTAATACAATTTGTGAGGACCATAATAATGTTAGTGAACCTGTGAAAGAATTTCTAAATTTAATTGTAATTTTTGGACAAAATATGATAATGCAGTCTAATTTCTATCCATATTATCATTAAAACATATAAATATCTAGTTATTTTAAAACCAGGGCTAGGAAATAAAATTTGAAAAGACACACAATGCTGATTTCGAAAATAAAGTAAAAATTATTCTAGAGTTTCAAATAGAGTAAAACTCTAGAATTCTGTTGAGGCATCACTAAGTTTTATATTTCTTATTTAACAAGTTAAACAACAAAAGTAATCATTAGTTCTACAAAATTGGTATGTTGCAAATATGTACAGAGAATGCATACATCTATGTAGAATGCACTGGTAAACCAGCCATCAGAGAGTAAAAGAGTGGAATATAATTTAGCATTTCCAATTTCCGTAGTGTAAATAATCCCAGTATGATTGTTTTCAAACTAACATGATCAAATATGATGTCCCTGAACACGTAGTTGGTAGGAGATGCACACAATTGGCTATGGAGAACCAGCTCCAATACACACCAATTATATTCTAACGTGAAGATACTGCAACTACTAGAATACCACCACCATCAAAAAATGTGGCTATATTGAAGCCTAGGTAAAATATACTCCAATTTTTTAAAAAATTTAAGTAAAGGTCTTAATAAAAGTGAGAAAATCATATCTGAACTTTTGTTTTTGTAAATATATTTTTACTATTATCAACCAAAACTGTCACAGTGTGTCCCTTGAAAGGATTTATGATTTAGTACAATTCATTCCTACTTGGAAATTAAAGCCTTTTTCAAGGAAGTTACCCAAAACGAATGTCAGTACAGAGATTATAGTTTCAATGATTTCAGTTTATAACATAATGATAATTATTTACAATAGTCATGGCATAATGATTTTTCTAGATTTTATTATATCCTATTAAAAATGAATGTTATATTAAGACATACTGCATTATTTTATAAATAGTTATTTCCAAAACTACAAATTTATTTTAATTTTGTTTTAGCAGTAAGAGAAATGATTTAAATTATGTCTAGTAATTTTGATTAAATACATTAATAATTGTCAAGAAGGTAACACAATTACAAATTTAGAAAGACATATTTTCCTTGGTGATGATAGATTAAGCATTATTTTTTACTGGGTTTCTCTAAAGTGAAGAATTTGCTTTCTATCTTGGTTAAATTCAAAAATAGCTCAAACCTTATTTATACTTGAGATATGTCAAATTCTCTCAACACCAAAAAAATTGTTAAAGGTCCTAAATATGTTAAAGGGACAAAATTTTAATGTTTAGAAATTATCAATATTTGATATTTGAATTGGAATATTAAATTCCTTTAATGATTTATTGCTATAATAAACCAATTTGTCTTAAACATAGGTATTCTCAGGATAGTCACATCCTTAGATTCTATCTAAAAGTTATCAGTCACCCTTAGATTCTACCTAAAAGTTATCAATCAGAGCCCAGAAGGTAGTCTAGGAATTGAAAATTTAACAGGTTCTGTGGGTAAATATGGAAGTGATATTTTACAGATTAGTAATAACCACTTTTAGAAACAAGTAGTGTAAAAATATCTGCTATCTGCTTCTAGAAATCAAAAGACAAATACCAAAATAGGAAATGGAGAGCAGAGATCTCCTTTCAGTGTCAGTCACCTGGGGAGCTCATCATTAGAAAACTGTAGGGAGGTGATGTTTCCCAATCTCATTCCATAAAGATACTTGAAGTGCTTTGGATTCTTGCTAGAATAATGAGGGAAGTCTCTTCAGCAGTTGCTTTCACCTCGTTTATGTTTAAGTACCATTATTTTTCTTCAAATATCATTCCATAAATCTGGAAGCTAATCTGTGGCTTATTCAATATATGAAAATGTATTTGTCTCATTTTCTTGTTAAAATAGCGCTCAAAATGTTGACTATATTTCATTACTTAAAAATGTAAATCATTTGAGTGATGTCTGGTTGTTTTCTCCTCTTTCTCCCTCTCCCGGGTCTCCTGTGCCGCTCTACTTCCTCTCCTTGCTTTGCTCCTCCTTCTCCTCCTGCTTCATCCATTCATTCATTGGTGGGGCCCCATTTTAATTTGTCTCCTAGCAAGGGAAACTAGTCTAAAATTTGAGGCACAGTGGGTTTCTTTTCTAATGACTACAACTTGCTTTATATTTATTTTCCATCCACTTTTGGTTACACCCTTAATTTTCACAGCATTCACTCTATTCTTAAGTGCTTTTTTTTTTTTTTTTTTTTTCCTTTGAGGGACAAATTCATTCAAACTCCTTATTATGCTCAAGTACAGCTTCATTTTTTTTTCTTCCATTTTAGGCAGTTTCTGTCATCTAATTCCACAGAGTCAAGTCAAAGGGGTCATGCACATTGGTGGTGGGGGAGAACACCTATCTCTCTCCTACTGGGAAGTTTTCTTAATTGAATTTACAATGTATGTTCATATCATAGAAAGCTAAGTTTAGGGTCTTGCTATGAAAACTCCAAAAGAAATCATATGATCATTCAGCACTGGTTCCTAAACATAATAAAATGTTGTACAGAAAAAAATAACATTGGTTTAATATATCAGTCTGCCATTGTACTTTTACAATAACACCCTGAAAAAAGGATTCCAATAGTATTTCACTCCAGAGAGTGAGCTGAGGAAAAGGCTAACATTACACAGAGGGATATTTTAAGATTTTCTTTTATTTTTATTTTAAGTTCTGGGGTACATGTGCAGATCTTGCAGGATTGTTACATAGGTATACACATGCCATCGTGATTTGCTGCCTCCATCCCCCCATCACCTACATCTGGCATGTCTCCCAATGTTATCCCTCCCCAATCTCCCCACCCCCTGCTATCCCTCTCCTAGTTCCCCATCCCCCAACAGACCCCAGTGTGTGATGTTCCCCTCCCTGGGCCCATGTGTTCTCATTGTTCAACATCCACTTATGAGTGAGAACATGTGGTGTTTGGTTTCTGGTCTGATGGCAGTTTGCTGAGGATGGTTTCCAGATTCATCCATGTCCCTGTAAAGGACATGAATTCATCCTTTTTATAGGCTGCATAGTATTCCATGGTGTATATGTGTCACATTTTCTTTACCCAGTCTATCTTTGATGGACATTTGGGTTAGTTCCAAGTGTATGCTATTGTAAATAGTGCCGTAATGAATATACATGTGCATGTGTCTTTATAATAGAATGATTTATAATCCTTTGGGTATATACCCAGTAATGGGATTGCTGGGTCAAATGGAATTTATATTTCTAGGTCCTTGTGGAATCATCACACTGTCTTCCCCAATGGTTGGGCTAATTTAATTCCCACCAACGGTGTAAAAGCATTCCTATTTCTCCACATCCTCTCCACATCTGTTGTCTCCAGATTTTTTTTTTCTTACAATATTTGCATGTTTATTCTTTGAAAAGCTTATTTATATACTTTATAATGAGATATGCTAAAATAATGTCAAAGCATTAAGAAGAAAATATAGCAAAAGATGAAGAGGGAAACGATATTGACAATATATTTGACAGAGGGTAAATGCCGTTAATATAAAGTGTTCTTATCAACCAATAAGAGAATGATGCACATATTAATGGGGAAAATTTGGCCAGAAATGTAAAAGCCTGTTTTTAGAATAATAAATTCAGTTTATATGTGACTGTATTTAAAATTAACAGGAAAATACTATTGAGACAGAAGGTTTCTTTCTCTCTCTCTTTAAAGTATATCATTAATTCCTTTGTTTTACTTTTAGGCTTCACTATCTTAAAATGATACAGTATGTCTGCATTTGATACCAATATTACATATTTCATTTATTTTACACTTAACTCTAATTTGCCTGAAATTTATTTTTCTTTTTTTTCTCCCCATTTATTTATTTTATTGCATTTTAGGTTTTGGGGTACATGTGAAGAGCATGCAAAATTGTTGCATAAGTACACACGTGGCAGTGTGATTTGCTGCCTTCCTCCCCATCACCTACATCTGGCATTTCTCCCCTTGCTATCTCTCCCCAGCTCCCAACCCCCCACCGTCCCTCCCCTATTTCCCCCCAACTGACCCCAGTGTGTAGTGCTCCCCTCCCTGTGTCCATGTGTTCTCATTGTTCAACACCCGCCTATGAGTGAGAACATGCGCTGTTTGATCTTCTGCTCTTCTGTCAGTTTGCTGAGAATGATGGTTTCCAGGTTCATCCATGTCCCTACAAAGGACACAAACTCATCGTTTTTGATGGCTGCGTAATATTCCATGGTGTCTATGTGCCACATTTTCCCTATCCAGTCTATCGTTGATGGGCATTTGGGTTGGTTCCAGGTCTTTGCTATTGTAAACAGTGCTGCAATGAACATTCGTGTGCACGTGTCCTTATAGTAGAACGATTTGTAATCCTTTGGATATATACCCAGTAATGGGATTGCTGGGTCAAATGGAATTTCTATTTCTAGGTTCTTGAGGAATCGCCACACTGTCTTCCACAATGGTTGAACTAATTTACACTCCCACCAACAGTGTAAAAGTGTTCCTATTTCTCCACATCCGCTCCAGCATCTGTTGTCTCCAGATTTTTTAATGTTCGCCATTCTGACTGGCGTGAGATGGTATCTCAATGTTGTTTTGATTTGTATTTCTCTTGATGACCAGTGATGATCATTTTTTCATGTGTTTGTTGGCCTCATGTATGTCTTCTTTTGTAAAGTATCTGTTCATATCCTTTGCCCACTTTTGAATGGGCTTGTTAGTTTTTTTCTTGAAAATCTGTTTTAGTTCTTTGTAAATTCTGGGTATCAGCCCTTTGTCAGATGGGTAAACAGCAAAATTTTTTTCCCTTTCTGTTGGTCGCCGATTCACTCTAATGACTGTTGCTTTTGTCGTGCAGAAGCTGTGGAGTTTGATTAGGTCCCATTTGTCTATTTTGGCTTTTGTTGTCAATGCTTTTGGTGTTTTGGTCATGAAGTCCTTGCCTACACCTATGTCCTGAATGGTTATGCCTAGATTTTCTTCTAGGGTTTTTACAGTGTTAAGTCTTATGTTTAAGTCTTTAATCCATCTGGAGTTAATTTTAGTGTAAGGTGTCAGGAAGGGGTCCAGTTTCTGCTTTCTGCCCATGGCTAGCCAGCTTACACAACACCATTTATTGAACAGGGAATCTTTTCCCCATTGCTTGTTTTTGTCTGGCTTGTCAAAGATCAGATGGTTGTAGATATGTTGTGTTTCCTCCGAGACCTCTGTTCTGTTCCATTGGTCTATATCTCTGTTTTGGTACCAGTACTATGCTGTTTTGATTACTGTAGCCTTGTAGTATAGTTTGAAGTCCGGTAGTGTGATGCCTCCCACTTTGTTCTTTTTGCTTAGAATTGACTTGGCTATGTGGGCTCTCTTTTGGTTCCATATGAAGTTTAAGGTGATTTTTTCCAGTTCTGTGAAGAAGGTCATTGGTAGCTTGATGGGGGTAGCATTGAATCTGTAAATTACTTTGGGCAGTATGGCCATTTTCACGATATTGATTCTTCCTAACCATGAACATGGAATGTTTCTCCATCTGTTTGTGTCCTCTCTTATTTCATTGAGAGGTGGCTTGTAGTTCTCCTTGAAGAGGTCCTTTACGTTCCTTGTTAGTTGTATTACTAGGTATTTTATTCTCTTTGTGGCAATTGTGAATGGAAGTTTGTTCTTGGTTTGGCTCTCTTTAAGTCTGTTATTGGTGTATAGGAATGCATGTGATTTTTGCACATTGATTTTGTATCCTGAGACTTTGCTGAAGTTGCTTATCAGTTTCAGGAGATTTGGGGCTGAGATGATGGGGTCTTCTAGATATACAATCATGTGGTCTGCAAATAGAGACAATTTGACTTCCTCCTTTCCTATTTGAATGCCCTTTATTTCTTTTTCTTGCCTGATTGTTCTGGCTAGAACTTCTAATACTATATTGAATAGCAGTGATGAGAGAGGGCATCCTTGTCTGATGCCACATTTCAAGGGGAATGCTTCCAGTTTTTGCCCATTCATTATGATATTGGCTGTTGGTTTGTCATAAATAGCTTTTATTATTTTGAGATACGTTCCGTCAATACCTAGCTTATTGAGGGTTTTTAGCATAAAGGGCTGTTGAATTTTGTCAAAGGCCTTCTCTGCATCAATTGAGATAATCATGTGGTTTTTGTCTTTGGTTCTGTTTATGTGGTGAATTACGTTTATAGACTTGCGTATGTTGAACCAGCCTTGCATCCCTGGGATGAAGCCTACTTGATCATGGTGGATAAGCTTTCTGATGTGCTGTTGCAATCGGCTTGTCAGTATTTTATTGAAGACTTTTGCATCTATGTTCATCATGGATATTGGCCTGAAGTTTTCTTGTTGAGTCTTTTCCAGGTTTTGGTATCAGGATGATGTTGGTTTCATAGAATGATTTGGGAAGAATTCCCTCTTTTTGTATTGTTTGGAATCGTTTCAGAAGGAATGGTACCAGCTCTTCTTTGTATGTCTGGTAGAATTCGGCTGTGAACCTGTCTGGACCTGGGCTTTTTTTTGGCTGGTAAGCTCTTAATTGCTGCCTCAACTTCAAACCTTGTTATGGGTCTGTTCAGGGTTTCGGCTTCTTCCTGGTTTAGGCTTTGGAGGAGGCAAGTGTCCAGGAATTTATCCATTTCTTCCAGGTTTATTAGTTTATGTGCATAGAGTTGTTGGTAATAATCTCTGATGATGGTTTGAATTTCTGTGGAATCTGTGGTGATATCCCCTTTATCGTTTTTTATTGCATCAATTTGGTTATTCTCTCTTTTCTTTTTTATTAATCTGGCTAGTGGTCTGTCTATTTTGTTGATCTTTTCAAAAAAACAGCTCCTGGATATATTGATTTTTTGAAGGTATTTTTGTGTCTCTATCTCCTTCAGTCCTGCTCTGATCTTAGCTATTTCTTGTCTTCTGCTAGACTTTGAGGTTTTTTGATCTTGCTCCTCTAGCTCTTTCAGTTTTGATGATAGGGTGTCAATTTTTGATCTCTCCTTGCTTCTCATGTGGGCGCTTATTGCTATATATTTTCCTCTAGACACTGCTTTAAATGTGTCCCAGAGATTCTGGTATGTTGTGTCTTCATTCTCGTTGGTTTCAAAGAACATTTTTATTTCTGTCTTCATTTCATTGTTTATCCAGTCAACATTCAAGAGCAAGTTGCTCAGTTTCCATGAAGCTGTGTGGTTCTGGGTTAGTTTTTGAATTGTGAGTTCTAACTTGATTGCACTGTGGTCTGAGAGACTGTTTGTTATGATTTCCGTTCTTTTGCATTTGCTGAGGAGTGATTTACTCCCAATTATGTGGTCAATTTTAGAGAACGTGTGATGTGGTGCTGAGAGGAATGTATATTCTGTGGATTTGGGGTGGAGAGTTCTGTAAATGTCTATTAGGTTTGCCTGGTCCAGGTCTAAGTTCAAGTCCTGGATATGCTTGTTAATTTTCTGTCTGGTTGATCTGTCTAATATTGACAATGGGGTGTTAAAGTTTCCCACTATTATTGTGTGGGAGTCTAAGTCTCTTTGTAAGTCATTAAGAACTTGCCTTATGTATCTGGGTGCTCCTGTATTGGATGCGTACATATTTAGAATCGTTAGCTCTTCTTGTTGCATTGATCCTTTTACCATTATGTAATGTCCTTCTTTGTCTCTTTTGATCTTTGTTCCTTTAAAGTCTAATTTATCAGAGATGAGAATTGCAACTCCTGCTTTTTTTTGCTCTCCGTTTGCTTGGTAAATCTTCCTCCATCCCTTTATTTTGAGCCTTTGTGTATCCTTGCATGTGAGATGGGTTTCCTGGCTACAGCACACTGATGGGTTTTGGCTTTTAACTAGTTTGCCAGTCTGTGTCTTTTGATTGGGGCATTTAGTCCATTTACATTTAGGGTTAATATTTTTATGTGTGAATTTGATAGTGCCATTTTGGTGCTAGCTGGCTGTTTTGCCCTTTAGTTGAGCTGGTACTTGTTGTTCCTTTATATGTGTAGAGCCTCTTTGAGGAGCTCTTTTAGAGCTGGCCTGGTGGTGACAAAATCTCTGATTACTTGCATGTTTCCAAAGGATTTTATTTTTCCTTCACTTATGAAGCTTAGTTTGGCTGGATAGGAGATTCTGGGTTGAAAGTTCTTTTCTTTAAGGATGTTGAATATTGGCCCCCACTCTCTTCTGGCTTGTAGGGTTTCTGCTGTGAGTCTGATGGGCTTCCCTTTTTGGGTAACCCGACCTTTCTCTCTGGCTGCCCTTAGTATTTTCTCCTTCATTTCAACCCTGGTGAATCTGACGATTATGTGCCTTGGGGTTGCTCTTCTTGACAAATATCTTTGTGGTGTTCTCTGTATTTCCTGGACTTGAATGTTTGCCTGCCTTGCTAGGTAAGGGAAGTTTTCCTGGATAATATTAAGAGTATTTTCCTGCTTGGATTCATTCTCTTCGTCGCATTCAGGTACGCCTATCAAACGTAGATTAGGTTTTTTCACATAGTCCCACATTTCTTAGAGATTTTGTTCATTCCTTTTTACCCTTTTTTCTCCAGTCTTGCCTTCCCGTTTTATTTCATTGAATTGATCTTCGACCTCTGATATCCTTTCTTCTGCTTGGTCAATTCGGCTGTTGATACTTGTGCATGCTTCGTGAAGTTCTCGTGTTGCGTTTTTCAGCTCCATCAATTCACTTATATTCCTTTCTATTTTGTCCATTCTCGTTAGCATTTCGTCAAATCTTTTTTCAAGGTTCTTAGTTTCTTTGCATTTGGTTAGAACATGTTCTTTAAGTTCACAGAAGTTTCTTACTACCCACCTTCTGAAGTCTGATTCTGTCATTTCATCACACTCGTTCTCCATCCAACCTTGTTCTCTTGCTGGTGAGGAGTTGTGATCCCTTGTAGGAGGAGAGGTGTTCTGGTTTCGGGTGTTTTCATCCTTTTTGCGCTGGTTTCTTCCCATCTTTATCCACCTGTCGAGTTTGTAGTTGCTGGCTTTCAGATTGGGTCTCAAATCTTTCAGATTGACTTTCTGTTTGTTGATGGTGAGGTTATTTCTGTTTCTTGATTTTCCTTCTGACAGTCTGGCCCCTCTGCTGTAGGTCTCCAGATTTTTTAATGATTGCCATTCTGGGGTGAGATGGTATCTCAGTGTGGTTTTGATTTGCATTTGTCTAATGACCAGTGATGATGAAAATTTTTTTCATATGTTTGTTGGCCGCATAAATGTCTTTTTTGAGAAGTGTCTCTTCATATCCTTCACCTACCTTTTGATGGTGTTGCTTGATTTTTTCTTGTAAATCTGTTTTAGTTCTTTGTTGATTCTGGATATTAGCCCTTTGTCAGATGGGTAGATTGCAAAGTTTTTTTCCCATTCTGTTGGTTGCCAGTTCACTCTAATGATAGTGTCTTTTGCTGTGCAGAAGCTTTTAAGTTTAATTAGATCCCATTTGTCTATTTTGGCTTTTGTTACCATTGCTTTTGGTGTTTTAGTCATGAAGTCCTTGTCTATGCCTACATCCTGAATGGTATTGCCTAGGTTTTTTCTAGTGTTTTTATGGTGTTAGGTCTTATGTTTAAATTTTTAATCCATCTGGAGTTAATTTTTGAACAAGGTGTAAGAAAGGGGTCCAGTTTCAGCTTCCTGCACATGGCTAGCCAGTTTTCTCAACAAGACTTTCATAATACTTAAGAGTTGGATAGCTGAACATGGAACATGCTTCTGCCTCCCACGTTCTGTTTCTCTAAACTGAACGTCCTGTCTCTTTATGTCTGAAGCATCAGTAATAGTTTGGAACAAAGAATATGTATATATCATTCATTCTTGAGAATCTATGAGATGTATTTTAAAATAATTTTTCTATGTCATACCTTACTCATACTTGTAAATAAAACTAAAACACTTCCTACCAAGGAAGACAAGGTCACTAGCAGTAGCTAGCGACTAAGTGAGGTTTTCAGAGAGGGTCATTTTCTTCTTTTAGATTTTCAAATAAATTCATCTTTGGGAGAAAAAGTAGCAAAAGACATTTTATGAGCTTTACAGTTACTCCAGGGAAAAGAAATGGCTACAAAATATAGATATGTATTTTGTCCTTAGGTTGTTAATTTGTCTGTATATTATGAAATCAGCACCAGTGACAGCAGTAGCCAGAGTGTGATCAAGTACAGACAGAGATCAATCTAAACATAAGGAAAACAATTTTCCATAGTGTCCCATAAATTGATCTCAAGAATTTAGATTAACAAGTATAATATAAATGTAAGCAGGGGAGAGATGATGAGGTATACATATATTTATAGACCTTTTTTCTACCTAAAACCCTTAAAAATTTATTGCTAAATCCTTAGTCACTACAAAATATGACAGCTATTTTATGGTAAAACCATTTGTTAATTGATTTTATAGAATTAAAAGTTGACATATACAGAAATATATCAATGTTTGTTGCTCGGTTTATCCAGATTTTGTCACAATAAATAACATGGTAAAACAATGTGTCAATATTTATTGAGCTCTTACTATTTAACAGGCATTGCTATAGGTACCATAATATGCTAATAATTTAATACTCACAAAATATTTTAAAATGAATGATATTGTTACATAGATTTGATAAATGGTGAAACAGAGATTTAGAATAATTATTAGAGTTGACTAAGATCACGCAACCAAGAAGTGGTGACAGAGATTCAAAACAGGCTCCAGAGCCCACACTCGTAACTATATACAATTAGATTTTTCTCACCTTTGGCTTTCCTGACTTTGATCTTTGCTCCTCCTCCCTTGAAATAAGCAACACTTAAAAATATATAAACTTAATTAACTTTTAAGTGTTGAGATATCTGAAGATCCATTAATTTAAAAAGAAGAAAAATAAGCATTGGCCTATTAAATGTATGAATATAGCTGATATAAGGCATACTTGTAATTTTTAAAGACGCCATAAGAAACCAGGTCAAATCACTGGTTTGAAAAAAATATTTACTTCTCTTTAATAGACACCAAGTTCTCTCTTTCCTCCATACCAAGTTTTGAAGATTTCATTATTGTATTTAATTTCTTTCTGATGTTAATGCTTGTCCCATTGTACAATTAACATTCCTCAAGCTCTAATCACTTCTTACAAAAATATCTTAATTTGTCTATCTAAATCCAATTCTTCTGTAGTGCTAGATTTTTTTTTTTTTTTTTTTTTTTGAGACAGAGTTTCACTCTTGCTAGCCAGGCTGGAGTGCAATGGTGCGATCTCGGCTCACCGCAACCTCCGCCTCCTGGGTTCAAGCAATTCTCCTGCCTCAGCCTCCCGAGTAGCTGGGACTAAAGGTGCGCGCCACCATGCCCAGCTAAGTTTTGTATTTTTAGTAGAGACAGGGTTTCACCATGTTGACCAGGATGGTCTCGATCTCTTGACCTCATGATCCACCGTCCTCAGCCTCCCAAAGTGCTAGGATTATAGGCGTGAGCCACCGCGCCCGGCCTGTAGTGCTAGATTTAATATGATCCTCCTAATGGCAAATTGTGCTTCTGTGAATTTTATTTCTCTTGTCTTTCAGCCTTAAAACACTTTAAGTCAGCCTCATTCAGATTAACATTTTGTCATCAGCTATTTTGATACTTACCTATTGAACTAAAAATATTTACCTGAAATCCAAATTTCAATATCAGTGACATATCTAATTATTTTATTTCTATTTGCTACATTCATTTTTTTCTTTCTAAAAATATTTTGTATAGCGTTTTATAATATGCACATACTGCAAGTTATGGTATAGTTTATATACAAATATGGTATCTGTATATAAATTACTACTAGTTTACAATAAATATATTTGTTGATGTTCATTTTATATATTTTAATAAAAGATAAATACATACATTTGGATGCACATGTTATCCTACATTTCTGATGATGTGTGTTTAATACATAAAATGTGAACTATCAAAATATATTTACGTAATTATTATTTGTATCACATAGTTATAAATTATGAAGATGTCTTTCTTTTTCTTTCCTTCTTGCTTTTTATAACTATCTTGTTTCATGCTGGGAAATTTCCTTAACACTAATGTTGATTAGTTATTCAAGAGTAAGAGAAGTAATAGCTTTCATTTTCTATAGTAATCATATACCTGCATTAAAACAGATAAACAATCCACAAACTAAAATTCTTTATTAAGGTATTCTCTTACCTAAAAATTCTGAATTAAAAGAAGTCAGTGAAAATAAACTCTGTGATTTCACCACTGTCAAGGTCCTTTTAATCATGTACATAAGCCAATTATAAAAATGACAAAAGCTTCAATGCTTTGTTTTGAAACATGATGGCATGTTTTCTTTATAGAGGTCATAGTAAAAGAGATGTTTTGGCTGTCTTCCAGTGCCATGTGGATACTTAATTTCATTGTTATTTAGGTCTTTGTGACCTACTCTTCACAGCTACATCAATGAAAAAAGAACATCTCATTTTAGTAACATATACTATAGTAACAGGTATCTGCAGTTTGACACATTGCTAATTAAATATTGATTTGTTGAATGAACTCTAGGCTTTCAGTATTTTTCTAATTGGAATAATGACTTTTCCATAAGTTGGCAGTTGTGTTTCTCTTAAATAAAAGATACATAGCAGTATTTCAAAAGTAAAAATTATTAAATATATTGTGCTTGAAGGTATGGTTAATAAATTGAACAGATTGTAATAAGTTCAGGCAAATTGCTTTTATTTCTTATAATAAATAAAGATTTCATTCTTCCAATACAGTTTGAGAATTGAAAAATGTAGCATTTAATCGAAGTGGTATATTTTCTCAAGAGACTTCACTCTGATCTTAGTGAGAAGCTATCCAACTGGATTATTGTATATCATATTTAAATTTAAGATCAGTAAATGTCTTAAAACAGAATTGTCATTTTTAAACTATCATAAATAAATCTATATCAATTTAATTATTTCTAACAATGGTAACATTACATCTAAATAGTATTCTCAAAATAATGAAATCTCTTTAAACAGTCTTGAGTGTGGAAATCAATTAAACACGATGAAAGTCAACAAATAATAGAGAACATTAAGAAGGCACCAGGAGACATCTTTATTATATTTGCAAGAAAGTAGACCTAGGACATTATGCTCCATGGACAGTCTTAAAATAGTTTTCGGGCCAGGCACAGTGGCTCACACTTGTAATCCCAGCACTTGGGAGGCCTAGGTGGGTGGATCACAAGGTCAGGAGTTCAAGACCAGCCGGGCCAACAAGTGAAACCCCGACTCTACTAAACATACAGAAAATTAGCTGGGCATGGTGGCACACACCTGTAATCCCAGCCACTAGGGAGGCTGAGGCTGGAGAATTGCTTGAACCTGGGAGGTGGAGGCTGCAGTGAGCTGAGATCTCGACATTGCACTTCAGCCCAGGAGACAGTACAAGACTGTATCACCTCCCCCCTCCCAAAAAAAAAGAAAAAACAAACAACAGTTATTGACTATAAATTGCCCTGTGAATAATAAGACGAAGCATAGGAAGCAAATGCTGCAGCTGGAAAAAAGACATACATTGGTGACTATGCTTTAAAGGGTTTTCCCAAATTATATCACTTTTAACCCACATAAGAAGGATATAAGCTAATCTATTCTTTCTGCTTTTCTCATTTTTGTTCTTTCCTTCTATACTCTTTTTACATATCTTTTTTCTTTTTAATTTTATATTTTCATCTTGAGTGTTTCTTTACTATTGACTAGATTAAAAAAATATTTATAAACTTTATAGGACATAGAGAACAAAAATGCAAAAACCGCCGGTGTTAGTCCGTTCTCAAGCTCCTGGAAAGAACTGCCTGGGACTGAGTAATTTCTAAAGAAAAGAGGTTTAATTGACTCACGGTTCCATAGGGCTGGGGAGGCCTCAGGAAATTTATAATCATGGTGGAAGGGGAAGCAAACGCATCCTTCTTCACATGGCAGCAGGAAGTAGAAGAATGAGAACCAAGCAATGGGGGAAGCCCCTTATAACATCAGATTTCATCAGAACTTATCATCATGAGAATAGCATGGGGGAAAGGACCCCCATGATTTAATTACCTCCCACTGAGTGCCTCCCACCACACATGGAGATTATGAGAACTACAATTCTAGATGAGATTTGAATGGGAACAGTGCCAGACCACATGGCAGCCCATTATAAGAAACACAGTGTATTCATTCTTTTAAAAATATCAGCAACATCTCACTCCCTAACCGAATTCCTTCCACAGCCTCAACAAAAAACACTATTTAAGCTTGAACTCAGGAGGCGGAGGTTGCAGTGAGCCGAGATTGCACCACAGCACTCCAGCCTGGTTTACAGAGGGAGACTCTGTCTGAAAAAATAAAAATTAAACAAAAACACTATTCAGATATTTTTCTTCACAATTGCATTGCACTTTATTTTTTCCCAAATATCTTGGTTCCTATACAAATATGCTGTTTAGTTGTATTTTTTAAACTACAGGCATTTTTCTATGACTGATTTTTCACTCAATATTTTTTCACAATTTAACACAGCTAAGTAGAACTACCCAGTTTCTCAGTTTTAATTTTTTTTTTTTTTTTTTTTTTGCTTCTCAGTAGTATTTTGTTTATAAACATACCCCAATGTGTTTTTCCATTATACTCTTCAATAATACTTGTATGTTTCCAGCTGCGGATACAAGAAACAGGATTACAATACATATTATTTTACAATGCTTCTTTTAACACTGTCAAGTTTAGAGGGTACATAAAAAGGTGTAGCATTTCTGGATCTTAAATATTGATGGAGAAAATTTGAGCAACAGTGGTTTGTTCACCACTTAAGAATACTCCCAGGTAATGACAGTTTAGTATACTGTGTGTCAAGTGTTTCAAGTAATCTGTAGTTTAGAGAAAAGAAGGTCAGTTTTATTGTATGGCTTGTACACTCTTTGAAATTGTTGAAGTAATGCAACTTAGGTTCTGTTTATCATGGGATAGGATGAAGGCCCTTAAAGACTGGAGTTAACGTTTGAGCAGATGTTAGTTGGTTAATTTAGGATTCATAAAAGGAAATGATTAATTTAGAATGGGCAACAATGTGAAACAATATTTTATTGAGATGAATGAAAAATTTCATTTCTTTAGCATTTCTCAAACAGCTGTAATTCAGTATTTCTGTATAATCTCAAATTATTTTCAGAAATGATTATGCCAGTAAAATTTCAATAAAAGGCTATGTGTTTTTGTTATGTTTCTATTTTTCCACACCCTACAAACACTTAATACTATTTTGATTTTGTTAGCATTTCCCTAATTATTGATGAAGTCATTCATTTTCTCAAGTACAATCATCCATGTTTGTTTGATGATTTCTGAGGAGCTTGTTCTAGGAATTTGCCCAGTTTCTTTTTGCATGTTCATTTTTTCTTATTTCTCTGACAGCACTCTTTCCAGATTCTGATTTGTTCTCTAGATTGTTTGTCAGAATATCTCTATCTATGTCATTATCTCTCAATCTATCTATCCATCATCTAAATACTGTTATCTCAAATTTTGATGACTCATACTTAATTTTCTTCATTATTCCTTATATAAGGAGTTATTTAGCTGTAGCCAAATGTATTTATCTTATTATTAAAGTATTTTTATATCTTTTTGAGAAATATTTTTCTATTTTGAATAATAATGGCATTCCTTGTATTACCTTTTACATTTTTATTTTTACTTTTTCAATTTTATATTTACTTATCAATAAAATTATGCATTTAGTAATTTTGGATTAAATTTTTAATAAATAAGAAAAGGAAGATATCCTATTTCGTTTATAGTATTTTCCAATAAATGGTTGACGCAAAATCATTTATTGAGAAACATTTCCCCATTCTGTAGCACCAGTTTCTCATAAAATAATTTTTCATATGTGCTAAGTTCTGATTTGATTTTCTTTATATCACTTTTTTGCTCTATTGACTACATAGCATTATTTAATTTCTTTTTTTTTTTTTTTTTTTTTTTTTGACACGGAGTTTCGCTCTCGTTACCCAGGCTGGAGTGCAATGGCGCGATCTCGGCTCACCGCAACCTCCGTCTCCTGGGTTCAGGCAATTCTCCTGCCTCAACCTCCTGAGTAGCTGGGATTACAGGCACGCGCCATCATGCCCAGCTAACTCTGTGTATTTTTAGTAGAGACGGGGTTTCACCATGTTGACCAGGATGGTCTCGATCTCTTGACCTCGTGATCCACCGGCCTCGGCCTCCCAAAGTGCTGGGATTACAGGCTTGAGCCACCGCTCCCGGCCCATTATTTAATTTCTAATTCTTAACCTCTAGTAAGGCAAGGTGTCTCATCATGTATGCAATAATTTGGTGCTTACCAAACAGGAATGATTATCCCTGCCCCAGCCCTAGTGACATTTGGAAGACATCTGAAGACACTTTTATTGTGCTAACTTGGGAGGGGTGTTACTCCAATCTAAAGGTTAGAGGCCAAGACCACTGCTATACAACATATATTGCACAAGATTATACCCCTTTTTCCCCAATGAAAATTTCCCCGATTTCCCCAAATCATTATTGCAGAAATTGTGAAACCCTGAACTAAATGAATGACGTATTAAAATGTCTTTTTGAAAAATGAATTGTATATTCCATGTGTGACAGTAGGATTCTGTATAGATATTTTTATTTCTCTCTTTATCTCATTTTATTCTCTTGTCTTTTTAATTTCTTCAATGCCATTTATTACATTTTAATTTCGGACTCTTCTCTTACAATGTAGAGTTTATCACTGAGGGTTTTATTTTTCCTTTCCTGAGTCCCTTGACAGGTAAAGAGTTTAAAAAAGGAGGATCACATTCTCTATTCCTATCATTTCTTTCTTAAGTTTAATTGACTTTGTATTCATTTCTTCCTGATTTTATTCACTACTTTTTTCTGACTCAAGGTGACTTTTGCTATCCTAAATACATACATATTTATGTTATGTGTAATTATACTGAATATATTTAATTCAGTTTGGGTTTCATCCCACAGTTTTGTTTTGTGATAATTTTACTCAGGGATGATTTTTAATTACTTTAGGCATATTTTATGTCACTTATCAATTTTTAAAATCTCTTTTTGTGAATTTATTGTTTCCTGTTTAGTTTCTTCAATTTTGGCTGGTATTCAGGATTTCTAGTTTAATGACATTTACTTATGATAGCAAAGTCCAGGTTCATTAAAGGGTATTTTTTTGAAGGCAAAAAAAGAGACTACATGCTCTTCGAATTATGGTGTTTCCTTTTTTTTTTTTTTTTTTTTTGTCATGAAAGACCTCACATTTTTTCTCTTTTAACTATTTTCTTCTCTACCAACCAATTACAAAAGGATGCCACTTCACTCATCTTTCTCTTTGAAATTAGCACAGAAATTATGTTTTTAAAAGATCGACACTTCACATTTCATGAACTTTAATTTCTCTCTATCAATGGTTATCAATGGAAAGGGGTAATTTTTTTCCTACATGGAACATTGAAATTTGTATTGAAACATTCTTGGTTGTCACAACCTAAGTGCAGGGATTGTTTAGAGCAAAGTTTCCTACTAGTATCTATTGCATAGAGGCTAGGTATGCTGCTGAACATCCTGCAGTGCATAGGATAGCCCTCCACAAGGAGAAGTCATCTAGCTCCAAATGTCACTGGTGCTGAGGTTTATTAGTACTTCCACATTTAGGGCATAATTTTCCTCTTTCTGGAAGTGGTTGTAGATCAAATGTAGGCTGTCACTAGCTCTCCTCTTTTCTCTTTCCCATGATTTTTTTTTCTCCCTGATCTTGCTCATCACAAACCCTTTTGGTGGGGACAGGGAAATGAGTGACTACCTACTGGGAATTGTTTATTTGCTGATAGTTTTAAATTTGGGATAGCCATTGTCTTAAAGTTGTGCTTAAGGTATAATTTTGTGTAATTGTGTTTGTTTTTATTAGTATTTTGTAATATTTTGGAAGAAATACTGTGAGAGGTGTACCCAGACATAACCACTTCAGGTATTCAAGAGTCTTCCTCCTAGATTTTCAGACTACATATTTTCTTTGATATTTTAAAGAATACCCAGTACATATGAATTTGTGCCACAAATTCAGGCAGCAGAGATTATGTCTTTGAATTACCTGAAGAGATTTGTTTTTGTGTCTACCCATTGCCAAACTCCAAGGTAATCAAATATTCTTGCTGTCCTCTGTGGTTGTAGAGAGTGAGAACAGGTCCATTTGTAGCTCTTATTCTCACTGGGGGTCCAAAATTACAGGGTTGTGTCTCCTACCTGCCACATCTTTGTTATATTTGGATTTTCTTTTTCCCTTTTCTGAATATCAGGAGAATAAAATAAGTTTGAAAAAATAATACAGTTTCTCTGAGGGTTTGACATATGCTCTCAGAAAGCCAGCCTTGTCAAAAGAAAAAAATTATCCCATCCAAAGGTGGGCAAAAGACAAGAAGAGGCAATTCTCAAAAGAGGATATGCAAACAGCCAACAAACATATGAAAAAATGTTCAATGTTACTAATTATTAGGGAAATGCAAATTAAAACCACAGTCAGATACCACCTTGCTCATGCAAGAATGGACATAATTAAAAAGTCAAAAAATAATAGATGTTGGCAGGATGTGGTGAAAAGGGAACGTTTTTACACAGCTGGTGGAACTGTATACTAGTACAACCACTCTGCAAAACTGTATAAAGATTCCTTAAAGAACTAAAATAAAACTACCTCTTAATATAGCAGTCCCACTACTGGGTATCTACCCAAAGGAAAATAAGTCATTATATTAAAAATACACATGCACATACATGTTTATCATGTTTATATCAGAAAAATTCACAATCGCAAAAATGTGGAACCAATCTAAGTGCCCAGCAACCAATGAGTGGATAAAGAAAATGTAGTATGTAAACACTGTGGAATGCTACTCAGCCATAAAAAATAAAAGAAATAATGTTTTTGCAGCAACTTGGATAGAACAGGAGGCCATTATACTAAGAGAAGTTACTCAGGAATTAATAACTAGGTCTAAATATCATATGTTCTCACCTACAAGTGGAAGCTAAGCTATGAGGATGCAGAAGTGTAAGAAAGACATGACGAACTTCGGAGACTCAGAGGCAAAGTTTGAGAGAGAGGACAGGAATAAAAGATTACAAATTGGGTACAGTGTACACTGCTTGGGTGATGAGTGAATCAAAATCCCAGAAATCACCTAAGAACATGTCCATGTAACCAAAAAACCTCCTGTATACCCAAAACTATTGAAATCTTTTTTAAAAAAATAACATTGTAGCTCTGTTTGTGTTGTTACTTTCATTTGAAGTTTATCTTCATCAAAAATTTCTAAGCAGATCTTTACAAAGATTTATGTTTTGTGGTGTTGTTTAAAGGACAAAAGTGTGTTGAGTTAACCTTGATTTTCTGGAAACAAAAATAAAAGTACGTGTTGCTATTCAATTAAAAATAATTGTACCTGACTTCATTTATAGTTAATTAAAAAGGTCAATAACAAGGTTTCCAGGATAAGTTTTATTCCCATTAAAATCTTATCATCATATTATCTATACTTACTCATGTTGACAGTACATACCTTTGATATAATATTATAAAAATGGTACTGTAATTCTGTGATTTTCTTCCTCAAAACACATAATTCCAGTTTAGTTATGAAAAAAACACATCTCATACGAGGGACATTTTATAAAATACCTGAAAAATGATGGGATCCTGGATGGAATCTTGGAACAATAACAAAAAAAGACATTAAGTAAAAACAAAATAAAAACTAAAGAAATCTGAAAAAATATGAATTTTGGTTAATGTATTAATATTAGTCCATTAATTATAATCAATATATCATACAAATGTCACAGGAAACTGGATACAAAACACATGTGATTTTCTGTCCTATCTTCTCAGTCTTTCTGTAAACGTACAATAGTGCTGAAAATGAATGTTATCAAAACGAAATAGAGGTTGGGTGTGTTAGCTCACACCTGTAATCCCAGCACTTTGGGAGGCTGCTTGAATCCAGGAGTTCAAAACCAACCCTGGCAACATAATAAGGCTTCATCTCTATAAAAAATAGAAAACAGTTGGGCATGGTGGCATGTGCTTGTAGTCCTAGCTACTCTGGAGGCTAGGTTGGGAGGATCACTTAAGCCTGGTAAGTTAAGGCTGCAGTCAGCCATGGTTGCTTCATTGTACTTCAGCTTGGTCAACAGAGTAAGACTCTATTTCAGAATAAATATATACAGAAACTCTTAACGTAATTACTTTATCGTTTAATGGGAATGTTAGTTTCTTCCCAGATGATGCTGTAAAGATCATTATGCAAACTCTTTTTTTAAATTTAGATTTGGAACAATATTTTTGTCAATGTTTAATGCCATGCTCTCTTGCACACTGTGTGTAAGGTTGCACTTGATCTAAGGTAAGAACCAACTGGAATGGGATCATAGTTACTACTTAAATAAACAAAACCTTCGAACTGAAAAAAATTTGTTTATACAACATAATCAGAATATTAGAGCAAAGGGAATTGCTCTCCCTTACTAGTATTTAGGAAAAGGAGCATTGCATAACATTGGCCAAAAACTTAATTGAGGAATATCATTCAGAATATTTGGCAATTAGAAATAAAACGTGTCAAAAAGAAAGATAAAAAGAAGCTCTATGTCAACTCAATTTCATTTTTCCTACTTCTGCCTTTTTTAGGTTCTATACCAGTGAATACTAATTTATTCTTGTTGGGAAAAGTTGAATCTACTAATTATAACCCTCTGGACCTCAGGTGCACTGATTCCTAACATTTAATTGGTCGCCGAACACAAGAATCTAGTGGTTTAATCATTATAATTACTGTTAACTCAATTATATATCTCTAGCATCACCTGAATTCTCTAGCATAAGTTATTTACTTTTACTTTATGCATGACTTTTACCAACATTGTAGTATTCTCATATGTGTACAACTGGGTTTATTTTTTCCCATTACGCTGGAGGACTCTACCCAAAACCCATATTTCAACATTAACTCCCAGCTTATTAAAATGAATATGGTATATTTTTTTCCATTGATGCCCTAACCCTGCCTGTGTTCAGAGAATTGACCTCTACTAGCATTCCATGCTGAGCTGTACTTTTCATTTGATTTGTCTTTATGCATTAATTCGCTTTACTTATTAACTCTTTTTTCCCCATATGAGCAGCTGGTAATTTTAACAATTTTGACACTTCTTTCTGACACGAAGTTGAAACTGTGGATAAATTACGAGATACCACAACCTGATTATCACTGCAAAATTATCACCTTGACACTAGCTCTGGCACTCTCAATTTTTTAAATTCATTTATGGTCCAAATGGACCATTGTTGGCAGAAAATATTTTCCAAGTGCAACATTTTATGCCTGCTGGGAAGCCTGTGGATACTTTCGAAAATTTAACTATAATGTTCACAATGATACCTCATTAAGGAGCTAAAATTATTTTACCAGCCAAACAGAATTTTCTGCCATTCTGTAAATTTCTGCAGATTCTGATTGGGTAAACCCAGGAAATTAAAATTATTATTAGGGAAAAATATAGTACTTTTTTAGGGTGGAAGTTTCACGATGTTTCAAGGGTGCTCTCAGACCCATTATTTGTTGTCAGCAGAGCCAAGTTGTAGAGTTATAAAAATGGCATGCGTCGTAGCTCTGAGAATGGTGATGGGTGTCAGTATGCTGAAGCTCAAACAAATATTCTAAAGAATATATTATAGTCCCTAAGTTAAAATGGTATCAAATAGAATATGTTTCCTTCATTCTGCCACATAAAGAAGTTGAAATATATTATATCCTTTTCACCTAATAGATCATTGATCTGAAGTCTGTTCCCACTTTCTTCAATTTCCCTTTTGCCCTTGGTTAAGAATTCCCTTGAAACATCCCCTTGTTACAATTAGACATTGTAACAATGAGCTCTTTCTTTTTTTCTTGAATTAAGATATTAGGCAAAATAGATATCTATGGGTCTATACTAGGTAAAGAAAATGAAACAATTGTGTATTTAATTAAGTGAAGAGAAAGAATAAATTATCATGTGTGACATGTTAGAAATAAACATTTTATTTTGTTACTCTACTGAGATTTCCAAGTTAATAACATGTAAGAGCTATTATTTCATAAGCTAATCTGTAATAACAATCATTTGAATAAAGTTGTATATGTGTTTGTTAAACTAGAGAGCTTTGATTAGCATCTGGAATAAAAACAATAATGAAAGTTACTATTTTAACTAAAATACTTATTTTTGTATTTATAAGAATAACTATTTTAGACAACATATTGAGAAGGATGTTAAAATACAACTGTATTTCCAGATATTTACTTTTAATTATATGTTGGCTAATCTGGAGTTACAATTCCCCTAAATGTCTTCCATCACATTTCAAGCCCCAAAGTATATATTTATAATTCTTTCAATTTTAGACTTTATATTATAGGTATATGTGTCAACAGAGTTGAGCTATGAAATTATCAACCTGAATTAGAAAGAATTGTTTAGGCTGAGTGCAGATCACATATGTAATCCCAGCACTTTTGGAGGCTAAGTAAAAGGATTACTTGAGGTCTCGAGTTCGAAACCAGCTTGGGCAACATAGAGAGACTCTAGCTCTACAATAATAAATAATAAATAGAAATAATTGTTTTCTATAGACTAATGACAGATATTTTCAATACCATTTATGAATTGGGCAAGACATGTGCAAATAGAAAAAAATAGAGTACCAAGTTACAGATACAAGCATCTAAGTTTAAAATCCAATGTAGCTAAGTCTAAAATTTAAAGTTAGGTGATATTAAAAAACAAAACTACAAAATTGTGAATAATATTTGATACAGAATAAATTACCTTAAATTTGACTTTCATTTTTAACAAGATTTACACACTTTTTATCAGGTTTTTAGGCATTTAATTGTAGCTTGTGCCTCTTAAGAACTCACCTTATGGGATATAGTAACAATAATTACTCTGTGAGCTTGACATGTCACTCAAAATTTATCTCAATTTCAGCTACCATGTCCAAAACAAACAAACAGGAAAGCCTAGTGTCATCAATCTCTTGATTTTGCAGAATATTTGAGAAGAGTATAAAAGTCCTACAATTATTGGCATGCAAATAAATGTATTTTTTACATATATAAAAATATAAGAATTATTTTTTATCAATATATAATTTTATACACTGCTACCAGTTTTTAATAAAGAATTAAAGATGAATTAAGAATATATTACAGTCTACAGAAATGTGGAAGAACAATTTGACTATAGGAAGTTTGTAGTTTCCCATAGTCATTTACCTTTGTCTCTTTATTTAGGTGAGAAATAGACTATTTTCTTTTAGAAATGTTACGTTCTTGATTTTCTCACTACTGAAACATCTGTACACTTAGCATATAACAGAAAGACTGATACCATTTTTATGGAAGAAAAAAATTTCTTTATAGTTTATAAGATGTTCAGTTCTGAAGGAGAGAACAATGTTCTTCTCCTCAAAATAGCAGCTGGAGGTGGTGGCTCACGCTTGTGATCCCAGCACACTTTGGGAGGCTGAGAAGGTTCAAATCACTTGAGGTCAGAAGTTCCAGACCAGTCTGGCCAACATAATGAGACCCCATCTCTACTAAAAATACAAAAATTAGCTGGACGTGGTGACGGACATCTGTATCCCAGCTAGGCTGAGGGTAGAGAATCGCTTGACCTTAGCAGGCGGAGGTTGCTGTGAGCTGACATCCTGCCACTGCACTAAAGCGTGGGTGACAAAGCAAGACTCAGTCTCGAGAAAAAAAAAAAAAAAAGCAATTTGCTTGTTTAAATGATTTTTAAAAAGAGATTAGCATGATACACCTGAGAATTTTATAAATACATTCTACAGGCCAATAAATTGCATGACTTTATTGACTGATGATTTCTTATAGTATACATTGGCAAGTAGAGCATTATAGTGTGAAACTGAGCCAATTCTATTAATTAACAGCTTGGTAACTTAAAGGATTATTTGCAAATAATAATGTAAGTAATGTTATTTAAAATATTTTACATAAAATAAAAAATATCAATAGAATATTAACATTTGCATTTTATACTATGAAATTCTCTTGTATTTATTATAGGAATCCTTTAACATATTTTAATAAAATCATTTAACTTATCAAATTAAGGAGGGGTTTTGACGTCAAATTCATTTAAAATGAAATTCTGCCTCACACAGTAGTTATAAAGTGAACTTCATTAGTATTTACTGTCAGCTATACTAAAACATATTATTTTTTAAATTTTGTGATCTGAGATTTCTGGTTCAAAATGACAATTGGTTTGGAGGCCTCAAAGGACCTTCCCACAACTATTCATTAAATACTGACAGAGATTCAGTTAAATATTTCAAACCCTTACCAGCCTTCTAGAGTAATTCTCACAGGTAACTCAACCTTGATATCTTGTGGAAATTAACACAAATATGAGGTAAATTAGAGTTAGGTAGAAGAAAAGCAGAAAAACATAGAACCAGCCTTTAAATCCTAAAATAAATTCCTCATCTTCTAAGAGCTGACATTAGACATAATAAGATGCTTTACGATTCTATTGCTCTTTCTCAATTAACTCCAAGTTTCAGAACTCTAATACACAGAGACCTTCTTTAAGACGCCATTTAAGAACTGTTCTCTGAGACAGAGATTTCAAATAACTGCTAATTACTGGAAGAATATAGGAAAAACAGGTGAGGGTGAAGTGTGTTGTGAAGAGAAAGTACCTCCCATGGGTAAATTGCTGTAAGGGCAAAGAAAACATAACCTGGTAGCAATGCTAGCTGACAAGTGTAATCCTTGGTGTGTAACATTGGCTCAGTTCTTTGGCTCAGTACCAGAAAACCTGGAAACAATGTTCAGAAAAACACTTAATCAAAGTAGAGCAGGACCAGAATATGAAGAAGTGCCAGAAACTGGGAATTGGACTGGGAACTGTGCACATTAATTTTCCCTTCTGTTACAGATTTGAAAATAGAATCTGGAAACTGTGCCAGTTGACTGGAAGTAGAATTCAAGGTCAATTCCCTCATTCTATCTATTAAGACACAAGCTATGTGGGTGTTCCTACACTGGAGATGAATATGGAGAAAAAACAGTAACATAAGCACTGTGGAAAAAATTACTGTGAATGAAGGGAAATTGACTAGTGTCAAGACAACTTGAGAACAGCATATTTATATAACTTACTGCTGATTTTAGATTAAAATACTGAAATATGTAAATAGAGGAGCATAGAGTCAAGAAGATAAATGCATTCCTATTAATGTGTTAATCTGTGCATATGAAAATTATATTCAGAAGAAAATATATATGAAGATAATTTAAGCAACTTAAGAAATACAAAAAGCAAATTTCACCAAATATAAATTGCTGAACTCATTAATAATTAAACAACTATAAAATAGAAGAAACTGGTTTTCTATCATTTAAATATTTAAAAATTCAATGTTGATAATAATACATAAAACTGGACATTTCCATGCATTGTTAGTGAAATTGTTAAATTCTACCATCATTTTGATTAGGCTGCAAACAAATTTAAAGTGTACAAGAACACAAACATGAAACCCTAGAGTTCAATATCTCTCCAATAACACTTTCTGAAATGTATAATCACATTGGTTAAAACAACTTTCAGCTTTTATGGAAATGTTTGATATATTTCCTATCCAATACAATAGCTTCTAGCAACATGCAGTTATTGGGTATTTAAAATGTAACTGCTGTGACTGAGAAACTAAATTTTTAATTTTATTTTAAAAATAATTTTATGTACATTTAAAAACTTACATGTACCATGAATTAATTGGCCAGACAAATTCCTTTTTGAGATTTTCAGATAAAAAGTCTATATGGCCAGGAGTGTTATGGCATCCTACTAAATTAAATAATAGGTATATTATTAATTTAAATATTTTTTAGAAATTTTTTTTTCTGACTCAACAAAATTATTCATTGGGGAGAAGGAAAGCCAAATTGGACGTTTAACCTGAGAATCCTTCTTCTGTAGTATTTAAGAGCAATAGATTCTTTGCTCATAGACAGTTTTCAGTGTGGAAGGATTATTGGAAGTTCTTTACAAGTTCTTCTATTGTATCATCCAGATATTAATTGATTCCACCGCTCCCAAGACAGTCTGCACTTCTGTGTTCCCAATTCTCTGCACTCCTACTAAGTATAGAGAACCTTAAGAACATATCTATTTAGAAACTCAAAAAGTCTCTGAATGACAGCTACCCCTCCCAGTTCTGAGTAACAGTCTGAGTAATTTCGGAGTTTTGCACTTATTCTTGTTGTTCCTGCTAGAGGGACCAGAAATGTGCAGTCAGAAAAAGTGTCTAACATGGGTTCATGAAACTTAGGCAACTGACAAGTGAGAAAATATTGGAATTACTCTCTCTGTATTGTTAGGTGTCAGATTCCCTTCTAGCAGACTCAGGAAGAAACTCAAATTGTCAGGAGTGACAGTAAGAAAAGGCAAATCAGGTTGCCATGCCACTGGAAGTGACGTTAGTCAAGTCCTGTTGGGTACCAGCTGGTTTAGCAGCCAGAAACTGCCCCGTCACATAAGGATCAGATCCTTATGAGTGCCAGCAGATGAAGTTCTCCGTACAGTAGAAAGGAATTCTGTCATTTCTAGTGGAGGCCAGCAAAGGACTCCAAACTGTGAAAGTCCTAAACTGTGAAAAACATTTTAAGAGGTTCAATTCTAAATATAAAGTTTCATTCTCAAATATAAGAGTCCCCAAAACAGATTTTAAAAGTTGTAAATACAAGTGCCTAAATTCCAATCGGAGGGTATACAATTCCCTATGTCCAAATTTGAAAATCTATGGAGTTGAAAAGTTTTCTAGAAAATTTAAGTGTACCAAAATTGATTAAAAGCCTGTGAAAATCAGAGGAAGGCAATATATTAGAATCAATAAAAAATTACTCTTGAGAGTACTCCATGAGTGATTTAAGACAACATATTCCAAGATTGCCAGGAACACATATATGAACTTTCTTTAAGTTGACACTTAAGCCAATTGAAAATTTAACTAAATCCTGTTCACAATAGCAAGAGAATCTATCAAATGTGTAGGTATAAAACTAATAATAAATGACAAATTACAAAACTTAGCTGGAAAACATAAATAATACTTGAGGAGATGGAGAAACCTACACCTGCATTAGTCCACAAAAACATCTGTTTTACCCAAAATAAACCTAAAAGTCAATTGAAATATTCAAAAATTCCAAAGCATTTTTAATTTTAGAAGTGTTAAAATTTCTAAGCGCATATCAAAGGTAAGAGAGAATAAAACCAATAAGAAAATAAGGAGTAGAAAGGAATGACTCATAAAACATTTATCAATCTAACTCACCTAAGATTTTAAGTCTGGTTACCTATACAAACATGTGATAATTTAAAAATGTATAAAGTCTCTTCATTTTGAAACTCATGGCGAACCTTGCAGAAAAGAGTACTATTTATCAAAACATATAAAAATGTACATAATGTGCTTCTACAAATTCAAAAAAAAAAAAAAGCTATTCTGATGTGACATACTACCTTTGTTCTTCCTGTTCTTTAGAATTCTTATCCTAACATAAGAACAGTCCTCTTAGAAGTAAGTTTTTTCTAAATACCAGAATTAAACAAAAGTTGAATAGAAATTTCAGCCTCTAATTTGTCACTGCTAATCTGGAGAAAACACCAATTTGTGATGCAGTCAACTTGAAAATTAATTCAAAAATGTTTGAAATATCCATTTCTGGTTACAAGTGATAATTGCACCAGTTTTATTTTTATTAGTTATTTTATTTATTTATTCACTGATTTATGCTTGCATTTGATTACCATAGAGTCTATATACATTTAGGTGAACTTTTAAAGGAGTAAGTGATTTTGTTAAGATACGTTTAATGATTAATTCAGATTGCAAATTATGAGGTCCAAACTTCTGCTTTCTTAGTTATTTTTATAATTTACTTTTCCTTTCACTTTAGAGAAAAAACTGGGAATGGGACATATTAAGTTAACTCTACATAGTTTTGAGGAAATTAGGAGTATATGCTGAATTTAAGGAAGCCTGCATTTCACTAAGGATTTTATATTGTTCCTACGTAAGTGAAATATTACTTTTTTTCTCAAATTAAAGGATAAAAGACTTTTATACACATCTGAAGCTTTAAAAGACTTAGTAGACTAAGAACTTCAAAGATGTAAAGCATGTTTCTAAAACACGTTTGATGGAGTCAAAATCCTATGATCTGAGAAGTGTGGAAAGACAGTAAGGAAGTTGAAATAGACATAACTCACAACAAATTGAAGCCTCTTCTTCGTTTTCCATTCGTCTCTTTTTCTTCTCCACCCCTTCCTTTCTTCGTTTATCCTGCAGAAATTTCTTGTGATTTTTCTCCTGGGTTTTCACCGTGCTTTTTCATCATCAATTCTATCAAGGGGTCCCTATTTAGTTATTTGTTACCCACTCCCGATTTATTCCTGATAACTATTTTATTTCCCCCTTTGCCTGTACATACACCCACTTTAATGTTTGATATATGTCTTTGAATAAACCCTCTTAAAATAAGAATGTCTTGTATGCAAGTGTTTTTAACTGTCTTGAATGATATACTACACACCATATTCTGTCTTATGTTATGTCAAAACTTCCACTATTTTAAAAGTCGTATCCATGTTGTTCTGTGTACATCTAAGTTACTGCTTCTCTTGTTGCGTACTGTTGTATACAGACATCCACAATATTTTTATAGTCATCACCATCTTGATGCAAAGGTACTTGGTTTTGTTCTTTATATTTCAGAGTTTGATACGAAAAATATATTCTTATATATTAAGCCATTGAGTCTAAGAATGCAACTGAGTACCCCCATTTTTCTAAGAGATAGTTTAGTTTTTTCTCTCTCTTCTTTTCTGTTTTCTTCTTTTCCCACTTCCTACTTAGCTGTTTAAATATGTAATTACAGTCTTTTACCATTTTCTTCAGCAGACACTCCTATAGGGCAAATTCATTTCATTGTGTGCTTAGAAGCTTCAGAATGGAACTCACCTGCCAAGAAGTTGCCTCAAAAAGTAACAGTTGACTTAGAACTCAAAGTATGCTCACTAGAGTTTTCAGCCACTTTTATGACCAATTTCTACCAATGAAGACACCAACTTGACTGCCCAGTAGACAAGGCACTGAAGCAAATATGCAGGCCCAGACCAGGATGCTAACCATTGATTCAGTGACAATTTGGGGTCAGACATAGCTTTGCTTTGATTTGTTGGAGCTTATCTCACAGAGCTGTCTGAGATATTGCCTGAATTATATCAGATATATACACAGCAGTTAGACTAAATTGCTTAACATATCATGTAGGTTCCCCATAGCTGACTCTAACCAGATAGAATGACAGGTGGCTACATATATTTTAACAGGTTACAGAAAAAGCTTTGAATACTCAGGAAGTTGGTCATCAGACCAGTCCATTTCTTGAGATTGGATCAGTATAGTTAAACCGTTGTCCCATTCAGGAGGTGGCATTGCGGATGGGCTAGGCCTCTGCATCTGATAAAAGCAAATAGATTTTTAATAAGAGGCATTGCTATGAAAAAAGAAGAAAACAAATGTTAACATTAGTCACAGTTGATCCAGGAATTACACCCAAAGCATATTTAGTTAGAGAGGAAGAAGGTATTGGAAGTCTGAAACATTTGTCTGACCTGTTAACAAGGAATAATGTAGTAGTAATTTCATTAAGTTTAAATCAGATAAGTGGAAGAAAAACTTAAAAGTGTTAGTTTAGGAAGTCATAGACTCAAATAAAATGCAGGATTAGTTCACATTGCAAAAAGATTTTTAAAACACAAAAAATGAACATGACTAGAATCTAACAACCGGAGTACTATAGTTTTCACTGAAACTTAATTTTTTCCCTCCAATCCCCATTTTTTCTAAAGACAAATCATAGTAAGACAAATTTATCTCAAAATAAATTTTTCTTGTATTATACTTGACCTAAGTATTTTCATAAAATGCAACAAGAATAATTATTTGCCAGATAGGCTGTTTTTAAAATTGGCTTTGCCGGAACTTTGTTCCATAAGGAATCTCAGATAAGACTTCTTAAGCCTTGAGCCCAGCCATGGATTTATCTGTGCCTGCAAATACTTGTATGGATTGAATATATTCCTCTCCTCTCAAGGTTCCAAGATAAAGGGATTCATGGGGCTGTCAGAAAGTGACATTCTTTACTTACCAAAGGTCAGGCAACCCTGTACAAGGACTTTGTAGACAAGGTGTGAGGCAAATTCTTCCCAGGGGACTTTCATTGACTCTGCATGTCAACTTTGATCCCTTAAAGTAGTCTGTTTATACCAGAAAGTATGCCATTCAAGTCAAAGCTTTGCTAAAATAACCAGTGTCTCCAATGGAATCTTGTTATGAGAGAAAACAGACTCCCAATGAACTTATGCAAGAAACTATACTGACATAAAGTAAATATACTTACAGATAATTTTTAAATTCTGGGGAAATCAGGCAGAGAGAAAGAAATATGCTCCAAAGTTTGCTCACAAGCAGGTACTGTACCGAACTGTTAAAAGCTTCAAATATCTCAAAAGAAAAAGCTTTTTCTAGACTATGAAAAATAAAAGAATTAACAGTGTTTCACAGTTAACAGTGATGTCTTTGCCAGAGGTGGGAGGATGGGTGATCTATTGGTGGAGCCTTGTATTTCACCATCATCTTGATCTGCCCCTCTCTTGAGTGTTCAGTGTGCTTTTATATTAATGTTTAATCTAAAAAAGCTAAATAACTCCCTTGAAATGTTAGCCAACTTGCTCATACTCACAGAATTTCTTGTAAAAAATTAATTTTTAAAAACATTTTAAAACTTGTTTAAACCTTCAACTTTGTCTTATTATTCTAGCTCAGGGCAACCCTTAAAACTTTCTGAAATAGAGAAAATTACATTATCTTTAACAATAATTATACATCCATGCCTTCTTATAACCCTTTACTGAAAACATATTCTACTTTGCTTATATACCTTGCGTGTAAGACTGTTTCTCCAGTAGTCTCAACTGCAGGTTAACTTGTTGACTCTTGGCAACTTTTACTTTTGGTGAAAAACCTGGCAAGTAAGCTATTTTAACCATATGCCAAATTGTAGAGCCCAGGACGAGGACAGAGTGATAGACACTGTCTGACTCTTCCCAGCCCAGCCAGGGGACCTGGCTAACTCTGGATATCTCCAGCGCTTTCCTCGAATCTAATGGCTGTGAAATAGACAAGTCAAATGGTTATTAAAGGTCATAGAAGCACATTAGAATCAGAATTCTATTGACTGAGATGTCTTCAGAAAGTGAGGAGGGGCTTTGAAACAGTATCTGTACCATTATCCAGCTCAGACATCGGCTTTAATTAAGTTAATTTCTAACTACAGAGCTCTTAAAAGAAAAATCTTTTGATACCTAATTTAGCTATAAGAAATGTCCAGTATTTCTGTCTTTTGAATTAGACAAAATTATTTTTTTTCTCAATAAGAATACAGTCTCTTTTGCACACTTTATATAAACCTAGAAAGCAAAAAATTCTGAACTACCTATAAAACATTAGCATTTTATAGATTAGAACCATTTCACATTTTTTGGAACATTTTGCACATACAAAATGTTCTTAACTGAAAATGACCCAGACACCAAATAAGCATCCAAAATGATTTTAAGATTTTAAAGCATACAAAACATGGTGGCTGATGCCTGTAATCACAACACTTTGGGAGACCAAGGCAGGGGAATCACTTGAGTTTGGTAGTTCAAGACCAGCCTAGGCAACATGAAAAAAAAAAAACCCAGCTCTACAAAAAATACAAAAGGTTATAATTTTGCAGTAGTTTTGTTAACACTTGTAATTATCTTACTTTCTTTGTAACTATAGCCTGATTGCTAGTGCAAAATGATGTGTCATTGTGTTTTAATTTGCATTTCCCAGATGACTAATGATGGTCAGGGATTTTTATATGTATATTGGCCATTTGCATATCTTCATTGTAAAACTGTTCATTAAAATCTTTTGGCCACTTTTTTAATTGGGTTATTCTTTTTTACTATTATTTTGAATTATAAAATTTCTTTATATCTTCTGCATACCAGACCTTCATCAAGTCTATGATTAGCAAAATATTTTTCCCTATTCTGTGAGATGTCATTTCACTTAATTGATGATATTATGCTAGCAAAATTTTTCATTTTAAAAAGTTCATTTTTATTGTTTCTTCGGTTAATGTGTTTTTGCTGTCATAAGAGACTATTGTATTGTCAAGTCGAAGATCATGAAGATTTACACTATGCTTTCTTCTTTTTTTTTTCCATTTATTTATTGTATTGCATTTTAGGTTTTGGGGTACATATAAAGAACATGCAAGATTGTTGCATAGGTACACATGTGGCAGTGTGATTTGCTCCCTTCCCCTCTATCACCTACATGTGGCATCTCTCCCCTTGCTATCTCTCCTCAGCTCCCCACCCCCCACCGTCCCTCCCCTATTTCCCCCCAACTGACCCCAGAGTGTAGTGCTCCCCTCCCTGTGTCCATGTGTTCTCATTGTTCAACACCCGCCTATGAGTGAGAACATGCGGTGTTTGATCTTCTGCTCTTCTGTCAGTTTGCTGAGAATGATGGTTTGCAGGTTCATCCATGTCTCTACAAAGGACACAAACTCATCGTTTTTGATGGCTGCATAATATGCCATGGTGTATATGTTCCACATTTTCCCTATCCAGTCTATCATCGATGGGCATTTGGGTTGGTTCCAGGTCTTTGCTATTGTAAACAGTGCTGCAATGAACATTCATGTGCACATGTCCTTATAGTAGAAGATTTATAATCCTTTGGATATATACCCAGTAATGGGATTGCTGGGTCAAATGGTATTTCTATTTCTAGGTCCTTGAGGAATTGCCACACTGTCTTCCACAATGGTTAAACTAATTTACACTCCCACCAACAGTGTAAAAGTGTTCCTATTTCTCCACATCCTCTCTCCAGCATCTGTTGTCTCCAGATTTTTTAATGATCGCCATTCTGACTGGCGTGAGATGGTATCTCAATGTTGTTTTGATTTGCATTTCTCTGATGACCAGTGATGATGAGCATTTTTTCATATGTTTGTTGGCCTCACGTATGTCTTCTTTTGTAGAGTATCTGTTCATATCCTTTGCCCACTTTTGAATGGGCTTGTTAGTTTTTTTCTTGAAAATCTGTTTTAGTTCTTTCTAAATTCTGGATATCAGCCCTTTGTCAGATGGGTAAACTGCAAAAATTTTTTCCCATTCTGTTGGTTGCCGATTCACTCTAATGACAGTTTCTTTTGTCGTGCAGAAGCTGTGGAGTTTGATTAGGTCCCATTTGTCTATTTTGGCTTTTGTTGTCAATGCTTTTGGTGTTTTGGTCATGAAGTCTTTGCCTATGCCTATGTCCTGAGTGGTTTTGCCTAGATTTTCTTCTAGGGTTTTTATGGTGTTAGGTCTTATGTTTAAGTCTTAAATCCATCTGGAGTTAATTTTAGTGTAAGGTGTCAGGAAGGGGTCCAGTTTCTGCTTTCTGCACATGGCTAGCCAGTTTTCCCAACACCATTTATTAAACATGGAATCCTTTCCCCATTGCTTGTTTTTGTCTGGTTTGTCAAAGATCAGATGGTGGTAGATATGTTGCGTTGCCTCCGAGACCTCTGTTCTGTTCCATTGGTCTATATCTCTGTTTTGGTACCAGTACCATGCTGTTTTGATTACTGTAGCCTTGTAGTATAGTTTCAAGTCCGGTAGTGTGATGCCTCCCACTTTGTTCTTTTTGCTTAGAATTGACTTGGCTGTGCGGGCTCTCTTTTGGTTCCATATGAAGTTTAATGTGGTTTTTTCCAGTTCTGTGAAGAAGGTCATAGGTAGCTTGATGGGGATAGCATTTAATCTGTAAATTACTTTGGGCAGTATGGCCATTTTCACGATATTGATTCTTCCTAACCATGAACATGGAATGTTTCTCCATCTGTTTGTGTCCTCTCTTATTTCATTGAGAGGTGGCTTGTAGTTCTCCTTGAAGAGGTCCTTTACGTTCCTTGTTAGTTGTATTACTAGGTATTTTATTCTCTTTGTGGCAATTGTGAATGGAAGTTTGTTCTTGGTTTGGCTCTCTTTAAGTCTGTTATTGGTGTATAGGAATGCATGTGATTTTTGCACATTGATTTTGTATCCTGAGACTTTGCTGAAGTTGCTTATCAGTTTCAGGAGATTTGGGGCTGAGATGATGGGGTCTTCTAGATATACAATCATGTGGTCTGCAAATAGAGACAATTTGACTTCCTCCTTTCCTATTTGAATGCCCTTTATTTCTTTTTCTTGCCTGATTGCTCTGGCTAGAACTTCTAGTACTATATTGAATAGGAGTGGTGA
The DNA here is from genome assembly GCF_009761245.1 of Sapajus apella. Taxonomy (NCBI): domain Eukaryota; kingdom Metazoa; phylum Chordata; class Mammalia; order Primates; family Cebidae; genus Sapajus; species Sapajus apella. The sequence continues at coordinate 2,847,587 of NW_022436965.1, forward strand.
GAGAGGGCATCCTTGTCTGGTGCCACATTTTAAGGGGAATGCTTCCAGTTTTTGACCATTCAGTATGATATTGGCTGTTGGTTTGTCGTAAATAGCTTTTATTATTTTGAGATATGTTCTGTCAATACCTAGCTTATTGAGGGTTTTTAGCATAAAGGGCTGTTAAATTTTGTCAAAGGCCTTCTCTGCATCAATTGAGATAATCCTGTGGTTTTTGTCTTTGGTTCTGTTTATGTGGTGAATTACGTTTATAGACTTGCGTATGTTGAACCAGCCTTGCATCCCCGGGATGAAGCCTACTTGATCATGGTGGATAAGCTTTTTGATGTGCTGTTGCAATTGGCTTGTCAGTATTTTGTTGAAGATTTTTGCATCTATGTTCATCATGGATATTGGCCTGAAGTTTTCTTTTCTTGTTGAGTCTCTGCCGGGTTTTGGTATCAAGATGATGTTGGTTTCATAGAATGATTTGGGAAGAATTCCCTCTTTTTGTATTGTTTGGAATAGTTTCAGAAGGAGTGGTACCAGCTCTTCTTTGTATGTCTGGTAGAATTCGGCTGTGAACCTGTCTGGACCTGGGCTTTTTTTGGGTGGTAAACTCTTAATTGCTGCCTCAACTTCAGACCTTGTTATGGGCCTCTTCAGGGTTTCGGCTTCTTCCTGGTTTAGGCTTTGGAGGAGGCAAGTGTCCAGGAATTTATCCATTTCTTCCAGGTTTATTATTTTATGTGCATAGAGTTGTTTGTAATAATCAAGGCACATAATCGTCAGATTTACCAGGGTTGAAATGAAAGAGAAAATACTAAGGGCAGCCAGAGAGAAAGGTCAGTTACCCACAAAGGGAAGCCCATCAGACTCACAGCAGATCTCTAAGCAGAAACCCTACAAGCCAGAAGAGAAGGGGACCAATATTCAACATCCTTAAAGAAAAGAACTTTCAACCCAGAATCTCCTATCCAGCCAAACTAAGTTTCATAAGTGAAGGAAACATAAAATCCTTTGTGAACATGCAAGTACTCAGAGATTTCGTCACCACCAGGCCAGCTTTACAAGATCACCTAAAAGAGGCTCAGCACATATAAAGGAACAACCAGTGTCAACCACTCCATAAACATGCCAACTGGTAAAGAGAATCAACACAATGAAGAATCTGCATCAACTAACGGGCAAAACAGCCAGCTAGCACCAAAATGGCAGTATCAAATTCACACATAACAATATTAACCCTAAATGTAAATGGACTAAATGCCCCAATCAAAAGACACAGACTGACAAATTGGATAAAAAGCCAAAACCCATCGGTGTGCTGTATCCAGGAAACCCATCTCACATGCAAAGATACACAAAGGCTCAAAATAAAGGGATGGAGGAAGATTTACCAAGCAAATGGAAAGCAAAAAAAAGCAGGAGTTGCAATTCTCATCTCTGATAAATTAGACTTTAAAGCAACAAAGATCAAAAGAGACAAAGAAGGACATTACATAATGGTAAATGGATCAATGCAACAAGAAGAGCTAACGATCCTAAATATATACACACCCAATACAGGAGCACCCAGATACATAAGGCAAGTTCTTAATGACTTACAAAGAGACTTAGACTCCCACACAGTAATAGTGGGAGACTTTAACACCCCATTGTCAATATTAGACAGGTCAACCAGACAGAAAATTAACAAGCATATCCAGGACTTGAACTTAGACCTGGACCAAGCAAGCCTAATAGACATTTACAGAACTCTCCACCCCAAATCCACAGAATATACATTCTTCTCAGCACCACATCACACGTACTCTAAAACTGACCACATAATTGGGAGTAAATCACTCCTCAGCAAATGCAAAAGAACAGAAATCATAACAAACAGTCTCTCAGACCACAGTGCAATCAAGTTAGAACTCAGAATTCAAAAACTAACCCAGAACCGCACAGCTTCATGGAAATTGAGCAACTTGCTCTTGAATGTTGACTGGATAAACAATGAAATGAAGACAGAAATAAAAATGTTCTTTGAAACCAAGGAGAATGAAGACACAACATACCAGAATCTCTGGGACACATTTAAAGCAGTCTCTAGAGGAAAATATATAGCAATAAGTGCTCACATGAGAAGCAAGGAGAGATCAAAAATTGACACCCCATCGTCAAAACTGAAAGAGCTAGAGGAGCAAGATCAAAAAACCTCAAAGTCTAGCAGAAGACAAGAAATAGCTAAGATCAGAGCAGAACTGAAGGAGATAGAGACACAAAAAACCCTTCAAAAAATCAATAAATCCAGGAGCTGGTTTTTTGAAAAGATCAACAAAATAGACAGACCACTAGCCAGATTAATAAAAAAGAAAAGGGAGAATAACCAAATTGATGCAATAAAAAACGATAAAGGGGATATCACCACAGATTCCACAGAAATATGCTTTCTTCTTAGAGTTTTAGTTTTACATCTTATGTTTAAATGTTGTTGCCTTTTCTATTTGAGTTAACTTTGTATATGTTATGAGGTAGGAGACTAACCTTTTTCTTTTGGAGGTAGACATCCACTTATACTGTGGCAATTTGTTTAAAGGCTAGTCTTTTCTCCATTCACTTGTCTTGGGTGCCTTAGAGAAAATCAACTGACCATTAATTTATAGAATTACTGTTGGAATTTCAGTTCTACACCATTGATGTCTATGTCTTCTCAAGTATCAGTACCACAAATCTTGGGTTACTGTAGCTGGATGTTAGTTATTAAATTGTTAAGAGTTAGTATTCTAAGTCTGTTATTATTTTACAAGTTGTTTAGGTTATCTTGAGTCCACTGTATTTTTAAAAGCATTTTAGGAAAAGTTATTTTATTTTCTCCAAAATAAAAATAAATAGATGTAGCTGAGATTATAATAGGAATTATGTAAAATACACAGAACAATTTGTAGAATATCATCATTTTATAATATTAAGTCTTCCCATCTATAAACATGAGATATCTTATCAATTCTACTTAATATTTGTAAACATCTTTATATCAATAACGTCTTTCATCAAATCTGAAAAGTTCTGGGCCACTATTCATTCACATACTTTTCTGCCTTTTTTCTCTCTCTTCTCATTCTGGATCTTCCATTATGATCATGTTTGCTTACTTGATATTGTCATGTATCTGAAGTTCTAGTCATTTTTCTTAATTTTTTTCTTTCTGTTCCTCACACTGAATTTCAACTGAGCTATCTTATATTTTGCTGAAACTTTAAAATCTGCTATTGCACTTCTCTAACACACTTACTGTAACCGCAGACTTTCCTTTGTATATAATATCTGTATATTTCTGTATATATTCCATATCTGGTGAGACATTGTTCTCATACATTCCTTTGGCTCTTTAGACATTGTATCCTTTTGTTCTCTCAACATATTTATAATAGCCAATTTAAAAATCTCTGTCTAGCAAGTCTGCATCCAATTTTCCTTCAAGAAGAAGGAACTTATACGGATTGTGTATGTGTATATATATGATATGAATCATTTATTTATGTATTATTTGTACAATATTAATGTGATTAGTTAGGATTATTAGATTATATATGCTATATATTATTAGATTATATATGTTATAATATATAATTATCAATGGTGGTATCATTACTATATTCCTCAATATATGAATAATATATTGTTAATATATCATTAAAATATTACAGAATTATTATATAATATTATACATTATTTTTACATACATTTCTGCCCAGAGGACATATTTATTTTTATGTCTTATAAATTTTGGTTAAAATTGGACATTTTAAGTAATATAATGTGGCAACTCTGTTAGTCAGATTTTCCCATCTCTGCAGAGGGTTTTTGTTCCCGTTTGTTTTTGGTTTTTGTTTAGTGACTTTAATGAATGAATCCTGCAAAGTGTGTATTCTCTGTTGTATGTGGCCACTGAAATCTCTTGGATTTTTTTAGTGATCTTATAATGATTGGACAGAGTTTTCCTTAGATACCTGGAATCAATGTCTACTCTTCATTGCCACAAGTCTTTTTGTGCATGTTGGGATGTACTCACCGCACTAACTCCAGCGGCTTACCACTCCATCATAGCCTTTACTTCCTGCTTGTGCAGAATATCATAGTGCACACAACTTGGGCATGCACACAAGCTAGGTGTGTGCATGTGGCTTTATATAGTTCCAGGAATATGTTGGAGCATTTTAAAGCCCTTAATGGACATCTTTTCTCCTTAAATTTTCCTTGTAAAGCTTATGTTTAGCCTGCTATTTCAGCTAAGTATTATCTATCATATCAGGCTGTTAGGCAGTTGCAGTGTTAATTTTCCTCTGACTGCTTTTGGCAAAGGATCTCAGGAGTAAGGCTGGTTACATCTGGTAGGATCTGAATCCATTCACTTAAAGGCAGTTTTGCAAGTAGAATCTTCCAGGGAACCACCAGAAATGTAAAATAATGAAAGTTATCTACAAAACATATCTGAAGGAATTTCAGCCACAATCTGTGTCCCCCCAACACGTCAGTGGTTGCTGAGCAGCTGGTTTTTATCATGAATTCTGACTTTTGGTTTTCAAGGTAACAATAGAGTTGGGGAAGAAGTACTGAGAATCAGCCAAATTAAAATGCCACATACCCACTGTTATTTTATTAAGTAAATGCTATCGAGACTGTTGTAAATGTTTGGTTAATTTTCAGAATTCATATTATCTGCCAGTTATCGTTAACTCTGCAAAAAATTTTTTTTCAATCTACCCATCCAACAAAGGGCTAATATCCAGAATCTACAAATAACTAAAACAAATATACAAGAAATAAACAACCCCATCTAAAAGTGGGTGAATGATAAGAACAGACACTTTTCATAATCTAAATTTTAAACGTTCATATATGTAATACATTAGTTTCATCATTACGTATTTATTGCATTTTTAAATTTTACTGCCTTTTTGGCAAAGATTGTTTTAAGATATTTTGGCTAAATTTAGCAAGGACAGGAATCTATTGTAAAGATATTGAGAAGCTCATGCACTTGTCTGGGAAGGCTAAAAGAGTAGGAATTAATAAAGGGGAGCTACAGAAGAGAAAGGTTCTCTGTGCAGTCACAAGCCATGCTGATCTATGCATTCTCTTTTAGGCACTGTCTATCACATTTCCTGTTTTATTCTTTCATTTTTATATCACTATTCAGTATTTTAAATGTATGTATTTATTCATTATAATGCAAATTGTCTGCCAGGTCCTACAATATGTATCACCTGAGAGCAAGAACTATTTTCTGTGATTAAACATTCCCTAATGCATTTTTTTGATTCATTAATCCTATGTACTAACCAATTTTTTAGTTTTCTGTTTAGTTAACGGATTTATTCTCTTTCCCTCAAAGATATCTTGAGAAGCTATTAAAAACTTTATATATATATATATACACACACACACACACACCCCTATATATATGTACATATATATATATATATATATATATGCACACATATATATATATGTATATACACCTAGATATACATTTATGTATATTATATATGAAGTATATGAAATATCCTCACATTTCCCATATATATTCTCAACTATTGTTTGCAGGCACAGAGTTTAGGGAAACAGAATACAGAAGTAAAGGACATGCTCCCACTCCAGGTATACTCAAGAATGGCAGGAGCTCAGTTAAATAGTCTTACAGCTTATTTACCAAACTGGGAGTATTCCCATTATCTGCCAGTTATCCTCACCTCTAAACCATGGCTTTCATCTGTTCAATTGCTTCTTCATTCAGATTAAATCAAGATGGTCCCCTTAATTTATTTAGATGGTCTGCATGAATCAATCATTCTTTCTCTTTTCAAGGTGAAATCCATTTTTAGTAAACCTTGTTGATGTTTTATCTACTTGCCTAAGATTCCTTTGCATTGGTCCTATGCTCCTCTCACCAACTTTCCATGGACTTTTGCTTCTAATGGCTTGAAATGAGAGAGAGAGAGGGGGAGAGACTGCTTACCTGATCTGAAGGTGGCAAGAAGGTTGTCGGGCTGGTCTGATGGGCTGAGGGCGCAGGTGAGTCTCATCACAGAGGAAGAGCAGGGACAGGGGCGGGTCTCCCACAGGAGTACCCCTGTCCCGAGTTTCGGCACAAAATGTTTGGTGCACTCTGAATGAAGAGACCCCCTAAGCAGGCTTTGCGTGAGCAACAAGGCTGTTATTCACCCGGGTGTGAGCAGACTGAGTCTGAAAAGAGTCAGTGGAGGGTGGTGAGGTAAGAGTTGGTCTTACAGGTTTGGGGTAGGCAGTGGAAAGTTACAGTTCAGGGTGTTTTTTTGCAAGCCACCAGCTGGGGGGAGGGTGCGACTGGCAGAGGGAGTGTGTCACAAGGTCCAGTGTCACAGGTTGGGTTATCGGTTAAGGCAGGAACAATTGAGGCAGGAACAATGGCAAAATGTTGCAAAGTAAGTTAATTAGGCACTGCAGGAACCAGGCATCTTTTTCTTCTGTGGTTTTCCTATTACTTCAGACTTCCTGGATCCGGGAGGCCTTCTGGAGGTGTACACGTGGGTCACAACGTTCACCGTGATGTAGTCCACAGTGCAGGTGTTCAAAGAATCTTGCACTAACAATTTTTGCCTTTTTATTTATATGAGCAAATCAATTATTATGCTTTAAGTTGGCCGAATTCATTTTTTATAATTTGGAAATAAAATAATTCTAAATGACATACATTTTCTGATCCTTTGACCTATCTATTTAAATTTATACACATATATACACTTAAATATATACACAGATATATTAGTTACATATATAAACACATATTATTTACATATATATACACACACTTAGCAGGTAAATACCTTTTATTTATTTAATAAGCAAAGCAATGATTTCAGAATTATTTGAACAAGTATAAACATCACTATAGTACTGTCATTTAAAAAATATAAAAGCTTTTATTGTGTACATTTATTTCTGATTCAGTAATGTTAATTTAATTTTTACTTACACATCGACATAGTAGGGTTATTATAGTAGATATTTATTGAATCCTATTCGTGCCAAGATTTCTCCTTAGCCTCGTGGATACATTAGTGGACAAAAATGAAACCCTTGTCTTTTCACCTTGTCAGTGTGGGTTGAAGAGGAGGGGAGGCAAACAGTAAACAAATAAGCAATTAAAACATGAAAGATCCCACATGGCGATGCATGTTAGAAAAATAATGTAGGCAAAAAGGAAATGAGAACTTTTAGTCAGGAGGAAGTATTTTAATTATCAAGGTTGAGTAGGCCATACTAGTTAAATAGTATTCGAGCAAAACATGGCATGTCATATAGTAGCTTTAACATTTTGTTAGGATGTCTAACGTGATTTAATTCCTTACACTGATACAGCAATTAGTCTTATTAAACATGTAAGCTCTTATTTTCCCTTCCACCACCTTCAGATTGTACATATTGGTCTTTGATGTTTTGTTTTTGTTTTTGCAGTAAACCATGTTATCCATCGCCTTGATTTTCAGGTTTTGTTTTTTTTTTTTTCTGAAATAACACTGTTATCTTCCATAAAAATGTTGAGGCAATAGCCACATTAGCATAATGAAGGTAATACATTTAGACTTTAAAAACTGTGGCTTTTCTCATTGATAGCTGTGTTTCATGGGTATAATCCTCATAATAACTTCAATTAATTAAATGTCCCATTAAAGTTGCCCAAAAAAATCATTTTGTTGATAAAAGAGTCAAGCCACATACCAGCTATCATCAAGTGAAGATTGTTTCCCAATAAATTGTCCTTGGAAATAGTCAGTTTAATTGTGTGTATTCAGTGAGTTTTGAATCTCTGTGTGTTTCTTTCAGAAATGAATACACTCACACTAGTACTTACTGGTCATTCATGCTGCGTTTCATAGACATTAATTATCTGTTGCTACTACTGGGCTCATAGCAACTTTTGACAAAACTGAGAATACCATCCAAGTTGAGAAGATAATTATCACAGTCAATATCTGGTGGGTACATCAGAAGAAAAACATTTGTCAATGATGTCATACAAGAGATGAAACCACTTTTATTATACAGGAAAAGCCAATATGATATTGTAGGTATTTATTAATAAATGAAGTTTGCTTTAAATCTGTCTATAGAGCTTTCTTAAGCTTTTTCCTTGAAATCACTAAGCAGAATATAAATGAACAGCATTGTATCATTGCACATTTTTTAGTGTTCATGAATAACACTCAAAATATAATGTAACTCAAAGAAGCAGAGGTTGGATTGGTGATTATCAGAGGGTAGAGTGTTGGAGCAGGGATTAGGAAATAATGATCAAAGGGAAGAAAGCTTCAATTAAACAGGAGGAATAAGATTTTTTTTCCTACTTGAGATATATTGCATGGTGAATAAAGCAATTAATAATGTATAGTATATTTCATAATTGCCGAGTAGATTTCACATGTTCTCACCGTAAAAAGCAATAAGCATTTGAGGTGAAGAATATGTTAATTAGCATTCATACCATCATCATTTTGTATCAGATACACATATGCATTTATAATATGTCAATTTATAATTACAAATAAAACCAATAAAAACATAATGCACCACGATGATAAAATGTATCTATTACTTCTTATAAGCTAAAATAGCTCAGAGGCATTCTGATTATATATGTTTAAAATATTTAAAGAAGGATGACATAAAACAGTAAAATTGAGTTGATGAAACTTACTAGCTTATTCAACGTTACCTGTTCAGCAAAGTGAAGTGGATACTATGAATTGAAATTTATAGTTCAAATGACTTAGAAATGCTTTTCTGGCATCTCCCACAGCCTGAGGCATGGGCTGATCTATTTCTCAGATGACGGAATGAGAAACAGATACTATATGCACTATGTAATGAGAAACTCCAGGGTCTGTACATTGTTAAATTGGATAGGAGGGAAAATTACAGTTAATTAGATGATTAAAACAGAGCAAAGTTAGTTAATGATATCTGCATGGATTCATTTAGAAAGATGAGTAAAATCCTTAATTTTTTTCAGTGTCTGGACATGGAACTGGTAGTACCTCTTAATCTTTGTTCTAATAAACAGGGAAATATGAATTATTTTTAAACCCATACTTAAAGTGAATTATTACTTTAGAAACAAAAACATATTTTATAATTGATAAACATTTTTAAATTAGCTTTTAAAAATATCATATATAATTTAAAAATACAGCTTTGACATTAAAGAGTTATTTTAAATTTGAAATATGTGTTCTTTAATGCCATAGCAAAGTATATTAGCATAAAATGTTAAGATTATTTTAAATAGAAAAAATAAATATTGTTATACAATAAACTGTCATACGTATTCCTATATCTATGTGTATACAAAGTTTTATGTGTATATTTTCAACATGATGAAGGTTTGGACTAGAAAAATTCAGAGACATTTACTTTCTCCAGGAGCTGAACAATTAATAATTTACTTAACATGCATATGTTTTGATTATGTTATAGCTAAATATGTCTCCTTTATTATTTTCTTTTTCACCTGAATGTTTGGGAAGAGCAAACGATATTTGAAACAGCAAGACCTATGTATATAACCGTCCACTAAAAGGTACTCCCTGATGTTTTACAAGGAATGCCACCAACTCACATGCAAACACACACAAAAGGCACCGGGTTGTTTAAGTATATTATTCTGAAAGCATCACTGTGTATATATCATATGTCTTTTCTACCACAAGTAGAGTCCTATAGGAGAGTTTAGCAACACAGTGACAGGATAAGTATAAACTACAGTAAAATCAAACTCTCTATTCTTTAGTAATTGCAATGATAGCATATTTCTTACAGTTGAGTTGTTTTTTTCTATTGTCCGTTACATACACGCATATAAATACATACATATACACACATACGTGTCAACACTATTTCTTGAAGAGTGAAATTTAGCTGGTTAGTTGCCTAAAGACATTGTTTATAGAAAGTAAAATTTCTACTTGTATATAATAACGTATTTGTGCCACACCATTTACATCTATTAGGAATATAAAGCAAAGGTAGTTGAGGACTAAGAAATATTTCTTTCCCATCAAATGTATTCAAAACTTTTAAACTCTGAATTAGCACTGATAAAAGCCTCACTATTATAATGCTGTTTGGGGGAAGCTTGTATACCTTTAAGTTAATATTTTTGACAAAGATATATACTAGATAGAGAATTTCTCAGATTCTTCCAGAACTTAATGGCCATTACTTTTAGAAGGTTTGGATTGATTTATTTCTCTATCACAAAGTTAAAATACATTATGAAGTAACAGCAACTAAATAAATAATGGTATATAAAACCAATAACAATTGATACACTAGTAGAAAATAATGAGTCATTAATGGAAAATAATGAGTGTAATTTAAATTTTAGTCAAATAGTAATTTAAAAATTGCTACTTAATAATGGCACAATAAATCTCAGAGAAAAATGCATTATTTGATAAAGTCTGAAAATATTTGTTTATTTTAGGAAAAAAGAAACAATTATATTATACTAAGAATCACTATAAATTCCAAAGTATTAAAAATGAAACCATAAATGTAGTAGTATGTGTTTATCTAATCATCAAATCGAATTTTAAGACCATAAAATTTGAAAAAACAAAACTCACAAATTCTAGTCAGTTTCACAAACATTTACAAGTTTTACACATTAAAATTTCATAACTAGATTAAGAAAAATAAAGATATTTGTGCGTTAGAAATTTAAAAACAAATATTTTTAATACATCACTCAAAAATGCAAATGTACCAAGACAAAATGTATACATAGAAGATTTGCAAGTATGTGTAACACATTTAACATGGTAAATAACCCAGTGTTGTTTTAAAATGGTTCTCAGATTATTTTATTTTTTGTGATGGTTCTTTATCATAGCATTATGCCTTTTATAGCATACAATGTACAGTCTTAATTTCAAATTTACAATTAAGATATATACTTTTTTTTTTTTTTTTTGAGGCAGAGTTTCGCTCTTGTTACCCAGGCTGGAGTGCAATGGCGCGATCTCAGCTCACTGCAACCTCCGCCTCCTGGGTTCAGGCAATTCTCCTGCCTCAGCCTCCTGAGTAGCTGGGATTACAGGCACGCGCCACCATGCCCAGCTAATTGTTTGTATTTTTAGTAGAGACGGGGTTTCACCATGTTGGCCAGGATGGTCTCGATCTCTTGACCTTGTGATCCACCCGCCTCGGCCTCCCAAAGTGCTGGGATTACAGGCGTGAGCCACCGTGCCCGGCTGATGATATATAATATTTTTATGTGTGCTACTTAATTCTTTCTTCTTTCCTCTGAATCAGTATTTTTTTTTTTTTTTTTTTTTTTTTTTTTTTTTTTTTGGTGACAGGGTCTTGCTCTGTCAACCAGGCTGGAATACAGTGGTGCAATCTCAGCTCACTGCAGCCTCAACCTCCTGGGCTCAAGTGATCCACCAACCTCAGCCTTCTGAGTAACTGAGACTACAGGCAAGCCCCACCACACCCGGCTAATTTTTGTAGAAATGGGATCTCACTATGTTGCCCAGCTGGTCTTGAACTCCTGGACTCAAGTAATCTGCCTGCCTTGGCAACCCAAAGTGCCGGGGTTACAGGTGTGAGCCACTGTGCTCAGTCTGAATCAGTACTTTTATGCTATTGATCTTGATATATTACTTTGCCAGTTTTCTTTTAACATTGACCTTTGAACAACATGGATTGAAACTGTAGGCCCACTTTACACGTAGATTTCAAAAAGTAAATACATGGAAAATATTTTGGAGATTTGTAACAATTTGAAAAAAAAAAGATGAACTGTGTAGCCTGCAAATATCAAAAAATTAAGAAGCCCCATATGTCATGAATGCATAGATATTAATATATAAAGATATTAGTCTATTTTATCATTTACTAACATAAAATATACACAAATCCATTATTAAAATTTATAACATCAAAACTTACACTATAGACTTTACACGACACCATTTGCAGTTTAGACAAATATAAACATAAGTAAACATGTACTTTTAAATCATAACTGCAGCATACATTGGGCTACTATAATGATCTTGTAGTCACCTTCCATTGCTATTGCCTTGACCCCAAGTGTTGCCAATATCCTTGCAAAATGCCATGAGAGGCTAATGGTCTCTTCCTGAGCATTAGGTCTCTCCAGTAACTTGCAGTAAAAAAAGGATCTTTTGTGGTTTTCTTGCATTTTTCATTGTGTTTACTGCAACACTGTAAACCTTGAATAATACCATGGGATCTATATGAAATGTCACTAGTGATGCTGGATGTGCTCCCAAGAAGCAGAGAAAAGTCATGACATTAGAAGAAAAAGTGGAATTGCTTGCTCTGCACTGTAAATTGGGGTCTGCAGCGGTGGTTGTCCAGCATTCCAAGAGAAATTAATCCAGCATAAGAACTACTATAAAAAAAAAGAAAAGGAAACTCATGAAGCTGTCACAGAAGCAACACCAGCAAGCGTGAAAACTTTGTACTCTTGGCAAAATATCTGTTTCTTGTGTTGAAAATGCAGCTTTTATGTGGGTGCAGAATTGCTGTGATACAGGCATATCTGTAGGCTCTAATATGATTTGAGAGAAAGCAAAGTTATGATATGACAACTTAAAGCAAAATGAAGGTGAAGAATCTAAAGCAGGAGAATTTAATGAAAGCAAGGATAGTTTGAAAATGTTAGAAGGGGATTTAACTTTTAAAATGTCAAGTTACTGAAGAAGCAGCTTCTGCTGACCATAAGGAAGCAGAAGAGTTTCCAGGTATCAGTAAGAATATCATAGAGGAGAAAAGATATCTGTCTGTACAGATTTTTAATGCAGACAGATGTGCCCTATTCTGGAAGAAAAATGTCACAAAGAACATTTGTGAAAGAGGAGTGAGCACCAGGATTTAAAGCAGGAAGGGACAGGCTAACTCTACTGTTTTGTGCAAATGCAGCTGGGTTTATGATCACAACTGTCCTTATCTACAAAGCTGCTATCCCCTGAACCCCAAAGATAAAACATAAACACCAGGTGCCTGTCTTTTGGTTGTTCAACAAGAAGGCCTGGACAATCAGAGTCCTTTCCCTGGACTGGTTCATTCTCTCAATGTTTTCTTCCTGTAGTCAGAAAGTACCTTTGTCACCCCGACCCTGTGGGTTAACACCAAAGGTACTGAAGTAGTCTACTGGGTCACAGTAGTGACAAACACAAGGTAGTGACAAAGACAGTAGTGACAAACACAAGTAGTCACAAACACAAGGTCTCTAATTCAGCTTCTATGTCAGGGGATTATAAGGATTTTTAAGGCTAATTACTCCTGGTACTTTATGGATAGGACTGTCAGTACTAGAGAACACCATGAAAGTCTGTACGGATTATACCATCGAAGGTACCTACATTGTTATAATGAAAACAGTACAAGTCATTGAGTCCAAAATAATAAATACCCTCTGCAGAAAACTGTGTCCAGGTGTTGCATCCAAACACAGTGTTTCTATTCAGCTTCTATATTAGGGGGTCATAAAGATCTTTAAGCCTTTTTACACAAGTCGCTCTATGGAAAAGTTTGTCAATGCTATGGAAGAGAACCCTTAGAGAGAATATCATCAAAGTCTCAAAGGAGTCAATATCACCATTGAATATGCCATCATTGCTTCAGTAAAAGCTCTGAAAGCCATTAAGCCAAAAGCAACAAAAATCTGCATGAGAAAATAGTGTCCAGATATTGTACATGACGTTATGGGATTTACAAAACAGCCAATCAAGGAAATCATGAAAGAGATCATAGATAGGGTGAAAGAAATGGTAGGTGGGAGGTAAAGGCTTTCAAGGTTTGGATCTTGGAAATATGCATCTTCAAGAATGAATGGGCATCAAACCACAGGAATTAACAGAAGACAGCTTGACGGAGATAAGTGCCACCAAATTAATGCCAGACAATGAAGAAGACGTAGAAAAATCAGTGCCAGAAAACAAATCGACATTAGGCAATCTGGCAAAAGAGTTCTAATTTCTTATGACTGTTTTTGACATCTTTTATGACATGGACCTTTGTATGAAATGGACAAAGAAATGAAAGCAAACCATGAAGAAACAATTGGTTCCCATATACATTTTTAAAGAAATTTTTACAAGCAAAAAAATATAAAATAAAGAAACATACTTTTGTAAAGTTACACCAAGTATGCCTTCCTCTTCTGCCTACGCTTCCACCTTCTCTGCCTCTTCTGCCTCTGTCACCCCTGAGACCACAAGACCAACTCCTTTTCTTACTCCTCCTCAGCCTATCCAATGTAGCAGCAATGAGGATGAAGATTTATATGATAATCTACGTAATGAATTGTAAACATATTTTATCTTCAATATGATTCTCTTAATCACATTTTCTTTTGTCTAGCTTACCTATTATAAGAATACAGTATATAATGCATTTAACATGAAAAATATGTGTTAACGAACTATTCATGTTACTGGTAAGGCTTCCAATCAATGGCAGGCTATTAGTGATTAATTTCGAGGAAAGTCAAGTTATACATGGATTCTTTACTGTGCAGTAGGTCTGCACCCCTAACTCTTGCAATGTTCAAGGGCCATCTGTATATTTTATGAGTCTACTTTTATCTTTTTTTAAGAAAAGAGCACAACTGCTTACATAACTAAATGTTTTTCAAGCATCAGAGTTAATTATAATAGGATAATATGAATATAGTTATATAAATATGTAATGCTTATATACATGTTTATTTAAATATAATACATAATTAGAATAACAATCATATTAATATAGTAATATTAATAAACTGAGCAAGGAACTCAGTTTGCCTTGTACCTCAAAAAAGTCAGAAAATTTAATTTTAGGACTTCAGAACACACCAGAAGTTTTCACATTTCAGAAGACAGTCATTCATCAAAATCGTTTTTATATCAGAGCAGAGGTGATAATTCACATAATTTTTACCTGTAAATATCTTTTTAAAATTTTACTTATTTATTTTGAGACAGGTCTCACTCTGTCACCGAGACTAGAGTGAAGTACATGATCTCAGCTCACTACAACCTCTGCCTGCTGGGCTCAAGCAATCCTCTTACCTCAGCCTTCCAGGTAGCTGAGTCCTCAGACAAGCACCACCATGCCTGGCTGCTGTTTTGTATTTTTTTGTAGAGACAAGGTTTCATTGTTGTCCAGATTGGTCTTAAACTCCTGGACTCAAGCGATCCTCCCACATCCCTCTCCCAAGGTGCTGGGATTACAGGCGTGACTCCCAACAGCCCATCCCTATAAATAAATTTAATTAACTCAATTGTATAAAGTCATCTGTTGAATCTAAGTCCAGATATTCTTTAAAGCTTTCAGTGAGTATATTGCAGTCTGCAATTCAAATTCTTTAAAGCACATTTTCAGCTGTGGCGTCATTTACTCAATTTTGTATTTTAACTTACTCTCATCTACTTCCTGTATCACCGACATTGGTTGATCTCTCTCCTCTGCTTATCTCATCTGTATATTTTATCAATCTTTTCATGTTAATAAATACTCATTTTGAAAATCATTGTATCAAAGGTAAATTATTGATATAACCTCCCCTCTAGCCAATACTAGATATTCTTATATTGAGCCACATATGCTGATATTTAAATTTCTTCTTAATTGGCACTTTTTTTTTATTGTAGTTTAGGTTCTGGGGTACATGTGCAGATCATGTAGGATTGTTGCATAGGTACATACATGGCAAGGTGGTCTGCTGCCTTCATCCCCTCATCACCTATATCTGGTATTTCTCCTTTATCCCCCTCCACCCTCCCCATCCCACCCCCTCACTGTCCCTCCCCTAACCCCTCCCCCAACTGACCACAATATGTGACGCCCCGCCCCCCATGTCCACATGTTCTAATTGTTCAACACCTGCCTATGAGTGAGAACATGTGGTGTTTGGTTTTCTGTTCTTGTGTCAGTTTGCTGAGGATGATGGTTTCCAGATTCATCCATGTCCCTATGAAGGACAGGAACTCATCGTTTTTATGGCTGTGTAGTATTCCATGGTGTATATATGCCACATTTTCTTTATCCAGTCTATTATTGATATATTCTGACTACACAGCTATTGCCTTGAGAATCCATTTAACTGTTCTCCTGGAATCAATTCAAGGATATAATAAACTGTGTTTCCTACTTTCCTGGCTTAACCACTTGCTTTGGTGGAATTCATCTTGAAATAATTCCCATTTTAAAAAGTATTATTGGGAGATAAATCTTCACAATATATTTATATCGTGTCTGGTAATGCATTATTTCATTCTCGTTTGAATAATAACTTTATGGACAATTGATTTCTTCCTTGTATTCCAGTTTTTAGTATCACTGAGATAAAATCGTTTATCATTCTGAGGTGGTTTTTTTCCTGCTCTGTAATTTCTAGTATTTTCCTTTTTGTCTTGTTCTGAAATTACATGTGGTTTTCATGGATTTGTTTTTAAACTTTATTTTTTCCAGTTAAGTATACACTTTGTACACTTAAGGAATCTTTCAATATGAAGAATATATGATTATGATAAGAAAATTCGCTCTATTATTAATTTGATAATTTTATTCATTCTCTTTATTCATTACAGAATACTATTTTTGAAAGGTAGGCCTCCTAGATTATTTATTTATGCTTATTATCCATCCCTTTTTTTATATCAATGATTTTGACAATTTATTTAACTTTAGGTTACACCTCTTCCTTAAATAGGTTTTAAATTAATGCCCCTATTTTAAGACGTACTGCTAAATCCAAATACTATATCGAATTCTGAAGTAGAAAATAAAAAATGTGACTAAAGATGACTTCATTTAAGCTATAAATTGTTATTCCTTTTATTATTGTATGTGTCTTCTATTAATTTATTTCATCAGGCTTCCATCTGCTACTACTTGTTCCTGACAATGTCATAATATTTATTCCATTAATAAATTCTTCATTTATTTTTGCTGTGATGGTACTAAGTTCCGTAATTATTTATATTTTAGCAAGACCTAAACATGAAGGGTACAAACACATGAATTCAGTTGATCAATTTGAACAGAAAGTACTTGCTTACATGTAAACTTCATAGGTTTTTATATGAATTCTATTGGTAAGAAAATTTTTATGGTCAAATTTTATTTCCATTTCTTTTCATTTTTAGCATAAATTTATTGAGGTATAATTGATAAACCTCCCCCTAAAAACTGCACAGGTATAATAAGTATAATTTGATGAGTTTGAACATATGCATACACCTGTGATACTATTACTAAAACAAATACATTTTTTATACATACATCTTTATACTTTGTGTTTCTTTACTTTTAGCTTTTTTAATTGGTAGCTAATGATTGTGCATATTTCTGGGATACAGGTGCTATTTTAATACATCCGTACAATGTGTAATAATCAAATTAGGGTAATTGGGATATATTCATCACCTCAAGCATTTATTGTTTTGTGTTGAGAACATTCCAAATCTTCTCTTCTACCTATTTGGAAATATGCACTAAATTTAGGTGAGCAATAGTCATCTTACTGTGCTATTAAACACTAGAATTTATTTCTTCTATCAAACTGTATTTTTGTACTCATTAACTAATTTCTCTTTATCTCTTGTTTCCTACTTCCCTTCTCAGCCTCTGGTAACTACCATTCTACTCTCTACTTCCGTAAGATCAATTCATTTTAGCTCCCACATGTGAGTGCCAACATGTGATATTTGTCCTCCTGTGCCTGGCCCATTTCACTTAACATGATATCCTTCAGTTTCATCCATGTTGCTGCAAATGATAGGTTAAAGTCACAAAGTAGGATTCTGGCTCAAGAATATTTGAACTTTTATTTAGACAATTCTCTTATTGCTAACCAATTTATGAAAGGATATCTCTTTTTTGACAGAATATTGATGAAAAATTCCATTTTGGGAGAGTCTGATAACTTCTGAGATAATACCAAATTGTTGTTTCATAAATTATAGGATGAAATTTAAACTTGACCTGTATGCCAGCTGTTTCCTAGATAAATTAGGGTGTCCTTCAGAGTTACATAACATTGTTATTTATTTACTATAAATTTTTTCTTAAGTCAACCAACTTCAGGTCTCATAGCAATATATATAATAATTATGACTATATATTATATTTATTATTTTTTATATAGGTAGTAGACTGCTCTCTCTATATATACTATAGAATTATGTATAATTATATATATAGCAGTATATTTATACATTATATCATAGAACTAACTCTAACAGCAGCAGATTCCTACTTAATTTTGAAAGATATGCTAATAAGAATATCATATGTAACACTAGCAGTTCTTCTACTTACTTGGATATTACAAGATGCATTGGGCATTGACAAGATATAAATTATGTATGTATTACTGCAAAAACATTGATCATTTTTGAATTTCTATTAAACCCATTTTACTCTATTTTATTAAACTGGAGAGCTGCAAACCTATCTAGAGATTTCAGTTAAATTAAGCTAATTAAAACATGGAAATAGCAAGGGTGAAAATGGCATACATGTAAATTGCTTAATGCAAATTTAAATTAATGAGTAAAGCAAATTTAGAAGTGCTCTGTTTTTATGCAATTAATATAGAGTTGTCTCTTTGCCCATACAGTAAAGTCACAATTATCATATCAATACAAAGTCAATGATTTTGAAACTTTGTTTTATACATTTTTCTACTTGAAATGTCAGGGTAGTTGTAATAAAAATATCTTCTCTTGAATTTTCATGATGTACTGCTAATTTGGCATAGGTCTACATGTTACAGCATTTACTTTGTTACATTGTTATGCTTTTATTTTCAGTGAAATGACATTGTATTTTTGCTTTACACTGTTTTCTTGTACACACATATATAGTACATATATACATATATGTGTATGTGTGCTTAAGAAATAAGGACATGCAGAAAAGAATGTATTCATATAAATTAAGCTGATTGAAAAGGATGTAAAGAAAAACTAAGGGAAGGAAAATGCAGATTAAGAACTAAAGTTATATTCAAATGCTGTCTTGGGTATTTGTGTGTGCACACACAACTACATACACACCCATGTGGACTTCTGTTAGCATAGTTTTGAATTAAAGAAAAATAACCTAGGATGACAACATTAGACATACATTTCTGAGATCAAAGACTTTATTTTCAGTGTTTTTAGTATATTAAAAAACATTGAATTTGCATTACAGACAAGAATAACTATCTCAAGCCTATGTAAGCCATTCATCATGAACCTTTAGAATAATAAAATCCTCTCAATGCCTTTCTAATTTCCAAATCCTTTTAAAACTTTTCTTTCAAAACTGTCCACTAAATTCAACTTCTAAGGTTGTACACTGCACTTGCTAACAGATCTTAACTGATCATATATTTACTTAATATGTAGTTATTGAATTCATATATTTGATTTTCACCTTTTATCAAAGAAAAATATATTTAAATGTAAATAATTTCAATCTGATACTAATCGATTTTACCCATAGCTATCTGCCTGTTAATTACAATTACCATGTCCTTATTTTAAATTGTATGGCAATTTTGGCTTAAAAATATGTGTAATGTTATTTTCTGTTCCATGGTTTCTGCTTCTGCTGACTTCAGTTGTCTTCTTTATTTCTATGTGTGCCTCTATCTGACGTGGGTGTTTTATCTCACTTTTGAGGATTTGTTAATAAAGCCGTTTTTATAAATTAAGAACCAGATGGATTATCATGGGTAACTCTAGTAGACTCCTGTTGAAGCTATGGATGTCTTCTTTTTCTCTTAAATTGTGAGACCACGACCATATATACAAAATTATTTTTATCAATAAAATGAAGACTCTGTTACTTTCTATGCATAAGTAATGTAAACCTTAAAATTATATGTTAACATTTTTGTTCCTATTTTTTAATATCTCTGCCTATATTGCCCTGTCCTTGTACCATCTTTATTGTCCTCATCCAGGAATGAAATGTAATTTTAACATTAGAAGTATTTTTCCCATTATGACTAAAATATCATAAAGCAATCAATGATAGAAAATATACAAACGCTTTTGGATCAAAACCTTAATACCAATTAAATAGGTTAGGTTTTCCTTTAATTTTTGCTTACTATTTTATTTGTATATTTTTTGATATTAAGTCTCACTCTGTCATCCAGGCTGGAATGCAGTGCCACGATCACGGCTCACTGCAACCTCCACCTTCCGGATTCCAGCGATTCTCCTGCCTCAGACTCCTGAGTAGCTGGGATTGCAGACACGAGCCACCAGACCTGGCTGTTTTTTGTACTTCTGGTAGAGACAGGTTTTACCATGTTGGTCAGGCAGGTCTCGAACTCCTGAACTCAAGTGATCTGCCAGCCTCATCCTCTCAAGGTGCTGAGATTACAGGCATGAGCCCCCGAGTTGGCCTAATTTTTACTTATTTTAAATGCCTTTTGAAAACTATTTTATCATATGGTCATGAAATATATTCTTATGTTTTTAATATGCAAAAATCCAGTTAAATATGCATTTGTCATATATTTGATTTTTTTCCAATAGCATTTCTATAAATTTATGAATGGAATTTCATACAAATCTATACTTTAAATAACAAATATGCAGAAGATACAGGAATCCTAAATTTTGTTTACTGATCTCAGAATTATTCAGCAGAACATTTTATCAAAACTGGAAAATATATATAAATAGAGAAGGATGTGCATTAAGGAAAGCATGATCAATATGCAAGCACAAATCTTAAATCATTGTTAATCAGGTGAGTGCTAGAGTTCAAATACTTTGCCAGGTGATTAAAATTTCACTTGGAAAGCTAAAGCACCTGCTAAGAGAAGCTGAAAGTGAAAACTAGTCACACCAGCACTTTCTACCTCAATTTGGTAAAATGCATTTAAATGAAATGTAAAAATGAAGAAGAAAACTTACATACTTCCTTGCTATGTAGAGGATAAGTAAAAATGCAAAGGACAGGACCTCAGGAGCTGCAGTGCATTTCAAATTAAATGCAGGTTTTTTATATGTAGAAAGTGAACAGGCTTGACCCACTGTTTCTTAAAGCTTACCTTACATCATATAAAAATTCAGACACTCTATCAAATGGAAAAAGAGCTACTTTTTCCCCATGCCATTCTAACCATAAAGCCATCATTTTAGTACCTCACTTAAGAACACTTGCAAAACTTATCTACCAGACTAATACTATCTGAAATACTTATAAGAAAATGCTTTTATTAATTAAACAAAAACCAAGACTTTAGACCTTTAGTCCTCAGGAAGACCTAAAAGTTTTCTTATGTGGATCCAATGGCTTAATTTCATAGTGGTGAGAAAACTGTGAAAGTGGTTTTCTAGATGTATTATATAATTATGTTTTATTTTTACCTATGAAACATATATGATATTCTTAGATGTCTAATAGAAAACGTATTTGAATTTTGTGCATTTTAGTAATTTCACATTTTAGGTATGGCACTGTAGGTTTTTCAGAAAATAGCCACTATATTTTAATTTCATTTCATTGTCACACAACTATGTGAAGTAAGTAGTTATTATACCATCAGAACTGTCAAAATAATTGTTAACAACAAAAAATAAATGTTTTATGTGACTGAAACAAAGTTACACAACAAATAAGCAATAGAACCAGAGCATAAAATATATTTTTTGCTGCTATTCTTTGTGAAAACTTGAATCAAGCAAAAAATAAATAAGCCCGACCCCCCAAAAAGGTTAACAGACTATGTATTCTAATGTAAGAATAAGGATGAGGGAGATGTAAGTGGCTTTCTTTAATCATTTTTATATCTTTGATATATATGAATGCCTAAGAAGCAAAACAACAGAGACTATCGCTATAGTTAAGCATTTTAGAAATATATGTGTATACTAAAAGAGATTTGCATTAGAGAAATTGAGATAATTACCTCTATAGTCAGGAACGTACAAGTGTGACATACTGATTTGTGGCAATAAACTACATGTCAAAATTAATTTATACATATTACTCAAATATTATAGATATTATCCAGAACTCTAAAGAGATTTTATGCAATTTATAAGGTATAGAGCTGAGTAACAAAATTGCATACATAATTTTTATTAACTAATACAGGGTGAAATTGACAAAGCCAGAAAGACGTAGTAAGTTACTGGCGTGTGTATCAGGTAAGGTTCTTTATAAATCAAACAACCTAAACTTCCTGACAGTGGAAAAAAGCGGCTGAACATCAGCAAGCAAATCAGCTTGCACCAGGGATTGCTAAAAAGGGCTTGACACCTCAGCATTTTCTTCTCTCTGAGGAAAGAGACCTATTCTTGAATTAAAGCTGGCTGAACAGATAAAGGTTGAACTTTTCAACTGCAAAGTAGGTATAGGAATTGCTCCCTTTTTAACTGAGACAAGCAGTAAAATTTTACGACACATCACCAATTGGGTTTTTTAGCATTAAATACCAGAAAGTCTATTGTGTGGCTGTCTGCAATATAAATGAGGACTGGAGAGGTAAATAGTAATCTAAAATGGTTCAGATGAAGGTCTACAATCAAAAAGTGGTGAAGCACCTGGTTTTTTTTGATGAGGTTTCTGACTCTTTGATATTTCAACTTTCCATGAGACAAAGTACACTAAGTTATAGGAGTGGGAAAGAAGGGTTGAATGAAAATTAGAAAAGTAAAAATTGGATTTTGTATGGCTGGGCCAGATGTATAAAATCATTAGTTTTATCCCAGTGACAGAATTTTATGGAAAACAATAAAAGCTACATAAAGGAATGCTGATAGCATCACTTTACTCCCTATTAGCATTAGTTTAGCTGTGTATGAGAGCGAATATGCACCAGGGAGAAGCAAGTATGGAGAATTTTTTTTTTGGCCATTAAGTTAATGGAGCTGATAAATGGAATTGTAACACTGACACTAAGTGACAGTCTTGTTCCTTTAAAATCTGCTGTTTCATTCTAGTTACTTCAACCTTGAATTTCTAATGTGTACAGCTATTACATTTAATAGTTGTGTTTGGTGATTTTATGTGATTCAAAAGAATAATAAAAGGAGCACAACCTCTGCTTGAATAAAGAAAGTTAAAACACATTAGTGAAATTTCAGATCTATATCTACATATGACTTTTACAAGTTATTCACAATGAAATTAATTTTATTTTTCTTTTAGACTGCAGGTCAGAAAGAATGGTATAACACAGCCAAGGAAGATGACTTTTTTTTTTTTTTTAAAGAATCGGAGTAGACAATAAAATAAAATTATATCTCATTGTTTTCACATAATCGTTCTCTTCCTATGAGGACAAAACACATTCATGTGTACACTTCTAGAGAATCAAGTAGCTACTTTCTATACCTTTTCATATGCAAGTCTAACACATATAAAATGAATGGCATATGTGTTTTAAAGTGAAGAAGACGTTAGGAGTGATGGCTCACCACTATAATCATCTGTAATCCCAGAACTTTGGATTATATATATAATTTTATAATTAGAAAAAACCTAACCTCATGAATCATTTCAAGAACTGGGTTTTAATCTATTTATTTGCATATTGATTGATTGATTAATTGATTTAATAAAGAGCTGTTGGTTTTTAAACATAAAAACCATGAACTTATTTTGGAGACTCATGATTAATTTTCCCTGTTAAAAAAAAAAAAAACACATGATTATTTTCTTAATTTTACTAAAATAATCTCATTTTTAATAATTTTGCAGAGATAAAAAGTTTGATAAAATTTTAGATTTCTCAGAAATAAAATGCTTGAGTCAGTATAATTAACTGGTACTAAGGTAGAAGATTTTACAAAAGAATACTCAGCCTTTATTCTTTTCTTCTAACAACACATTTCAGTCTCTTTGTTAAATATGTATGCTATATATATGCATATAATATATATATGCTATGACTATATAGCACATATATATATATAGCATATATATATGATAGGACTCTATATAGCATGTATATATATATATATATGATAGTACTCTGAATTTGTTCTCTGTTCATCTTGAATATTTTGAGCCTCCTCAAAACAGCTATTTTGAATTCTTTGTCTGAAAGGCTACATACCTCTGTCTTTCTGGGATCAGTCACTGGTGACTTATTTAGTTCATTTGGTAAGACCATGTTTTCCTGGATCACCGTGATGCTTGTGGATGTACTTCCGTGTTTGGACATTGAAGAGGTCTGTTTGGGGAAATATTTTTTAAGTAACATCCCACAAGCACAGGCAACTAAAGCAAAAACAGACAAATGGCATCAAATCAAGTAAAATAAATTTTTAAAAAGCTGCACAGCCAACAAAACTATCAACAAAGTGAAGAGACAACATACAAAATGAAATAATATATTTGCAAAGTGTCTCTCTGATAGAGAATTAACAACCAGAACATATAAGAAGCTCAAACAACTCAATTCCAAATAGTCTAATAACTCAATTACAATATGGGTAAAACATCTGAGTAGACATTTCTCAAAAGAAGACATACAGGGAAAAGGTACATGAAAGGATGCTCAACCTCACTGACCATCAGGAAATGAAAATCAAACTGCAATGAAATATCATCTCACCCCAGTTCAAATAAATGGCTCTTGTCCATAAGACAGGAAGTAACAAATGCTGATGAGAATTTGGAGAAAAGAAAATTTACCTTCTTACACTGTTAGTTGGAATGTAAATCAGTGCAACCACGATGGAGAAAAGTTTAGAAGTCCCTCAAAAAACTAAAAATAGAACTACACTGTGATCCAGCAATCCCATTGCTAGGTATATACTAAAAAGGAAAGAATTCAGTATATTGAAGAGACATCTACACTCCCATATTTATCACAGCGCTATTCACAGTAACCAAGATTTGGAAGCAACTTCAGTGTCCATCAACAGATGAACAGATAAAGAAAATTTTGGTACAGATACACAATGGAGTACTAGTCAGTCATAAAAAGTAATGAGATTCTGTCATTTGGAACAACATGGATGGAACTGGAAGTCATTGTGCTAAGTCAAACAAGCCAGGCAAAGAAAGACAAATTTCACACAATCTCACTTGTTTGTAGAGACTAAAAATTAAAACATTTGAATTTATTGAGCCTAGAATGATGGTCACCAAAGGGTGAGAAAGAAAGTGGGAGACTGGGCAGAAGTGGGCATGGTTAATAGGTACAAAAATATATGTAGAAAGAATGAATAAAAGCTAGTATTCAGTAGCACAACAGGATGACTAGAGCCAACACTAATTTACTGTACCTTTTAAAATAACTAAGAAAATGTAGTTGGATTGTTGGTAACACAAAGAAATAAATCCTTGAGTTGATCGATACCCCATTTATCTTGATGTGATTATAACACATTGTATGCCTGTACCAAAGTATCTTATGTAACCCATCAATATATATTCCTACTATGTACCCACAAAAATGTAAAAGAAAGAAAGAAAGAAAGAAAAAATGATGTTGACAAAGTGAATAAATAAATGCAGGCGTGTCCCTGAAAGAAACAGTTATTTATGAAGAATTGCCTCTCCCATACGAAAGAAAACTGAACACAAGATTACTTCTGTGAAGTTATCATGTACAAAAGTGCTTGGAGAGGGTGAGGCAGGGAAGAGTTATTTGAAATTTATATTCATATATAAAAGGGAAAATTGAAACTGTTGATTTAAGTGTTATGACTGTAAGTAAGATACATTGCCATACATCATTTTATAACACAACGTTAAATAAACACTAGCTAATGTTGGCAGAGATGATCTATAAGTAAAAGTTCAAGCTGACTAACATTATTGTCTTTTTTAAAAATGACATATAAAATTAACTGTAACCCTTAACAGTAAATGTAGCTAGCACAAACAGATGACTTCCAAGTTGGCTTTTGTCGATAAACCAGGAACAATAGTAACTCTGGTTATGTTACCCTCTGTTTACAATAGTGTTTCTCTGTGGTGCTTTTGTTTAGAATATCTTTGCTAGACAGTCAACATATTTAGGTTAAACACTGGGGCCTTGTTCATTTTTCATTCACTTATTTATTTATGTATTCATGTATTTGTAAACCCTCCACATGAGTCCATAAGGGATTAAGTGAAGAAATATGAACGAGTTTTGCTTATTTACTTATGTATTCATATATTTGTAAGCCCTGAGCATGAGTCCATAAGGGATTAAGTGAAGAAATATGAACCAGTTTTGCTATAACAGTAAGTCCTCATTTAATGTCGTTGATTGATAACTTCTTTAAGCTGAAGACATCAAGTGAAGTCTAACTTCACTTTAACTTCAGCTTGAAGTGAAACGACTTATAACAAAATCAACTTTGCAACAGGCTAATTGACTTAAAGAAGACATAATGTCCTAGTGCATATTTCTAGTCAGAAAAAAATCAAAAAACTTCTAAATAAAGTCTAAAATTTTCTAATATTAAATATTGAAATAAATGAAAGCTATACATACATTTTAAAAGATTACAAAGAGTAAGCTGAATTATCGACTGAATTATTGTGGTCCAGGGTTCCAGCTGGCAAGAGCCTATCTCAGGCAGCACAGGGTGCAAGTTGGGAACCACCCCTGGCCATTATATCTATTAAAATGAAAGCTTTTTCTTTTATTTGTTACACACATGCGGAATCTACAAATTCTGATGACTTATTACTAAGGACAATCCTAGTCATCACATTGGCTGAATTATTCATGCCTTGCTTTAGAGCCCCTTTATGACAAGACCAAAATCAATGGAAACAAAAGTTAAATTCTAAGAACTGTCTTAACAACTCAATTGGAGAAAGTACTGTTATTGTTAATTATGGAATATGAAACTGTATGGGAGAGAGGAAATATGTCATTGAAAGATAATTTTCTCACATTCATAAGTTTTTAATCTATTGAATGATACACCAACATATCATTGGAAAAAATATAACAAATTTCCAGTAGCGATAATAACTACGATGAAAAATAAAGAGAGTAAGTCATGAAGTGTTATTTCAAGTTCACAAGGTTTTTCTGTGATAATAATTTGAAAAGAGGCATGAATTAGCCAAAGGAAAAACCTCATAATGATTTTAGCAGAGTGGTAGAGTAAATAATGAGAATAAAGGCACATAGGCGAGAAGAAGCCAGTGCCAATTTCAAGTATTTGGGTAGCAAAATTTGATACTTTCAGTTCCAAAGATCATTTCTTTCATGCCTTATTCTTTCCAGATGTGCTAAAAATCACACTGACTCAGCTGAAGCTGCTATTGAAATCTTTGTCAATTAACTCACCATTTAACAGTATCTTGCCAGGGCGCTAGAGTTTAGTGATGGTTTTTAAATCTTTTCTGCCAAAGATGATTTACATCTTTAAGGATTTCTCGGCAAAAATATTGATGCATTACTCCCACGAAGCTGGCCTCACAACGCAGAGTCAACGGAAAGAAATAATATGTGTGCCTGAAAAGCCGATCATTTATCTCAATACCACATGTAATATACTAAATAAAGGTTCCTAGAACTTCTTGGAAGCTCATATATTGAAGGGTAAAATCTATCATAAAAGTTGGAATGAAAATCTTATTTTAAAACCACTCTAGCACTGATGTGTGATCTCTATCTCGTTACCTTTTAGATAAAACTACATTTCAAAAAGGTACATAGGTTGCATAACCTCCAAAAAAGTGTTAATTAACAAAAGGCGTTATTGAGTTTATTTTGCCAACATTAAAATAGCTATGAGAAAAGAACCAATTTCAAGTGCATTTTTCTGCCACCATAGTCAATCTGATCTTGAGGAAATGATTGTCTTCAACAACAATGTCACTTTCTTTTATGTGGCAGACATCATTCTAAGTGCTTTAGTAGTTCGTTTGCTCATTTGATTTGTTTCCCCACATATTTCTCTTTACGTCTTGCCTCGGCCTCAGTGCATCCTGACCACTGAAATTATCTTGGCACACAATCACTGCCATCTTTGGGAAACTGCCCAATACGCAGCAGCAGCATCGCCAAAGACCAGATTCTGCCCACTGTCACTGTTCCTTAGAAATGGGATGTTTTTCTCTGTGAAATTCAGGTCAATGAATGTATTTGTAAAATTATTACCATCTTTGCCTTTAAATTGTAGTTTATATTTTATGTCCTTTTGATAGGCTTGGGTTTAAATCTCTGAGTTTGAAATTTGTTTTCTATTCATCTCACCTCTGCATTGTTTTCATTCTTTTTTCTACCTGCTTATGAATAATTTTACAAATTCTAATTTTTTATCTTACCGTCTTTGTTGCTATTGCCTGTGATTCTTTGTTTTGTTAGTAGTTGTATATTATAGGATTTTAATTTATCATAATCTATATTTGAGTAATATGATAACATATCACATAATTATAAGAATATTGTACACAATGTAGTAGAATTTGTCATTGGCCTTTGTGCTTACAAGACACTTTATCTCTCTATATATTGGAAATCTCACAAAATATTGTTTTTATATTTAATCAGTCCATTATCATGTATAGAGATTTATAAAACAAAAAGTATTTTATATTTCCCCACATTTGTTGATTCTAGTGTTTTCTATTCCCAATGTCATAATTTTCTTTCTGTTTGAGGGTTTTATTCAGGTTTTTTTTCTGATAGGCGAGTGGGTGATTATTTCAGCTGTTGTATGTCTGAAAACAAGTCCTTATTTTTCCTTTAATATTGAAAGGTATATTTACCAAAGATAAAGCTATAAATTGGCAGGTTTGTCTGCTCCCCTTTTGGTATTGGAAAGATGTTGCTTTCCTGTTTTCTGACTTATATTGTTTTCTGTCACTCTATATGTAATGTTTTGTGTGTGTGTGTGTGTGTCTGTGTGTGCATATTTTGGCTCCTTTTAAGAGTTTCTTTTTACCATTTTTTATAAGCTGTTTGATTACACCATGACTTAATGTTTCTACATGTTTTCTTTACATATTTTTGTAATAGCTTTTTATAAGTCCATTATTTTATCAAATTTGTAAAATTTTTATCCATATTCACTTAAACATATTTTCCTTTTAACCTTATTTCTTTCTTTTCCTTAAGGTACTTGAATTTGATCTATACAAGGTTGCCTGAAGTAAAACAGCTCACTGATGACATTTATTTATTTTTGGCTTTTTTTCTTCTTCTGTGTTTTATTTTGAATTGTTTCTACTTCCACATTTTCAAGTTCCTATTTTTTTCCCTCGGTAATTGTTAATCTGTTGTTAATTCCATGCAGTGTGTTTTTTATCTTAGATATTGTGATTTCCATCTCTAGAAGTTTGCTTTGGGGCTTTGTTATTGCTTCCGTATTTTACTAACATGCTCAATATGTCTTGTGTCTTCTTGACATATAAAATGTAATGTTAATAATTGTTGTAATATTATTGCTTGCTAATTCTACCATATGAGTCATTTCTAGGTGAGGTTGATTGATTATCGCCTTAATGTGGGTTTTATTTTCATAGTTCTTACCTGTAGATGGTAACTACACCCAAGCTTCAATTCCAGAAAAATATCACAGGTGCAACACAATTTATAAGACCGGAGACATAATAATATCTAAAATGTTCCAAATATTTTATTTGCAATAAGTATAATATATTTGTAGATATTTAGGGGTTATAAACTTTAATCAGAAAAACTGTAGCATAAACTCACTTATAGATAGACATACAATATCTGAAATATATATTAGCCAACAGACTGCAATATCTCATAAAATTATGCATCTTTGCCAAGGGTAATTTATTCTAAACATGCAGATGATTCAATATTCAGAAATCAGTTAATGTAGACATCATATTAATAAGGTTGAGAAGAAAAGATCTCATGATCAGCCCAACTGAATTTGCAAAGTACTCAACACTTATTTCTGTTTAAAAGCACCCAATAAATTAGAAATTGAAATTTAATTTAAAAATATTAAAATATTCATACTTAAGACCAAAAACCTTAATACTATTTAATAGAAAGACACTAGAGATCGTCTTATTAAGTCACAACTGCCTATTTCATTCTCTATCATTGATTAAATGCATTAGTTAATACAATTAAAGGCAAGAAATTAGACACTATGCATTAGAAAAATTGGGTAAAATTATCTCTATTTTTGCAAATTATGTATTGATTACCTGAAAATCCATGACATTATCCAACATGACTTTATGAAATTAGAAAAGTGGTATAGGAAATTCTAGGTAAAGGAAAACATGGAACACTGAGAAATAGATAAAATTAGACTAGATGGAGAACAGTTAAGGACACCATTTGCAAATGGGACTGTTTTGAAATTATAACTAAGCATCTTATTCTTAGAGAGATGTAATTTGAACATGATTAGTAATGGTTTTCCATTTAATTTAAGTATGGTGCATTTAAGACAAGTCAGTCAGTTGTGCTGCCTCAAATCAGGCTTTAATAAAATTAATTGGGAAAAGAAAAAATTGATTTTTATGTATATTCATCCCCTTTCAAAGGAGGGGGTTCATATTTTAGGAGCAAATTAAAATGCATCTGGAATCAAAATGTGTATGTAAATGTCCTATTAAAAAAGATCAGCTGAAAAATATTATCGAAGGTTCTTTGCTCCCAGGAGACTTTGAAGTTTCTTAAGTAGGCAGGGTTTTGAGCTATCATTTTAGCCCACTTTGGACGTTTAACTTTGGTAATAAATGGTTTCTGTAGTCATGCACACTAAACATTTCTTTGATTTAAAGAGTATATGAAAAAGTTTCCTGTCTTTTAAAGAAAAAAAAATAAATGCTACAGGTTATGAAACTGCAGTTTTGCTTCTTTTTCTTTCATGTAGCATTCCCTTAGATAGTCAAATACAGTCACTTGAACATAAGTCCAAAGGAATTATATAACTTTGTAGATGAAAAATTTTGCTTCCTCTAAAACATTATAAAATAGATATAGAAAACATACACACACACACACACACAAATATAAAATAATAGAATTTCTTATCCTTTCAAAAGATTAATATAGTGATGATTTTGTAACACAGATTGAGAAAGGTGCACTCAAATTTTAAATATTTAATAACAATAATCCTTGTATTTATTTTGAAGGTATAATTTAATAATGAAGAAATCATCTCTCATTCCTTTTATGGCTCAGGCTCAGTTTTAAGGATTGAATTAATACTGAATAAAAGTATCTGCCATTTTTTGGCAAATAGGTTTATTTAGTCAGGAGAGTAAGAATTGTTAAATCCTTGATGTATTTGCATTCAAAATTACTTCCTGAACATAATATATTGGTCTGACCTTTTTTCTACTTTTCCAAAATGAAAAATGTCATATCAGTTTTATGAAGAAAAATGAATACCTGCTATATTATTTTCCTTACCAAATCTGAAGAGAAAATAACTTTAACAGACCCCTTGTTAGTGTATGTTATTTTAAAAAAATATTTACTATTTCTCATCAATTAAAAAATGAAATGAAAATATGAGAAATCATGTATCAATCCATCAACTATATAAAATCATAAAAAACATTTCAGATGTTTTTCAGATCCAGTGATCCCACTACTGGGTATATATCTAACAGATAGAAAGGGTATGTGTCCAAAGAAGGGGAGTCAGTATATTAAAGAGATACCTACACTGCCACGTTCATTGCAGCACTACTCACTGTAGCCAAGAGATGGAATACACCTGAGTATCCATCAACAGATGAATAAAGAAAATGTGGTACATAAATGATTACAGTCTAATATTAGTCAGCCTTATAAAAGAATGAAGTTCTGTTGTTTGAAACAACATGGATGGCACTGGAGAATACTATGTTCATTGAATAATCCAGGCATGGAAATATGAATTTTGCATATTCTCACTTACACTTAGGAGCTCAGAAAATGCATTTCAAGAAGAGAGAAAATAGAATGGTGGTTACCAGAGGCTGGGAAGATAGCTAGGGAAGGGAAGTAAATTGGCATGCTTAAAGGGTACAATAATTTGGTTAGGTAGAATAAATGAGATCTAGTGTTCAGTAGCACAATAAAGCAACTATAGTTAATCAGTATTCTATATTTCAAAAGATCTGTAAGAGAGGTGTCACTTCTTAAGATAAATAAATGATATTTAAGATAATACATATCTCAATTATCTTGATTGATCATTACACATTGTATGTCTATATCAAAATACCATATATACCCCATAAATATGCACAAATACTATGTATCAATAAAAACGATTTAAAAAGAAACAAACATGAAAGCATTAAAGGTCCAATATTCCATTTATTAACGTATTTTCCAAATATTTTATTCAAAGAAAATTACAGGCTTAAATTTGAAGATTCAAGTGCATTTTTTATTACTTTGACTACATTTCTATTCTTCTTATACTATATTTAATATTGTTTGTACAGTTTTGAACTATATGTTACATTTTTTAAATGTGTGGGTGAAATATATGACAGCTAAGGAATCACTGCAAAGTTTAATGATTGAGCAAAATATTCTTTTTACTTAAATATTATCCTTATGTTTACATATTTTAACTTGCATGTAGTTTTACTAAAATCTTTTCCATTTTATATAACATATTATTTATCAAACTCTCTTTGTTTTTTTTTTTACTACTGGTTTTTTTTTTTATATATTTATATTTGCCTACTATGGTTAATGTGTAAATCAAAGTAATTCCCAGAAATTTGGAAATGACACTTCTTACAAGGTTGCTAGAATTGTTATAAAGCATGCAAATGTTGTGCAGCCTGTGTTTGTCAGCATGACTCGGGCATCCGTTTTCAGAAATTAAAACAAAATCCCAAATTCCATCCAATGAAATACTGTAGAATTTATAATTCTGCTGATATGGAAGATTTTTATATAATTCAGTACCCAAGAGCAATTAAAAAGATAATGCATGTAAGATGAGTCTGTTATTGTTTTCCTAAAATTGCTTTTACCTTTGTTTTAATGAACTATCTTTTCTATCATAGGGTGTATAAAAGTGTTAAATACTGAGAATTTTAAGATTTTTGAAGCAATATGAATACTTATGTCAGCAAACACAACAAAATTATTATTCAACTCATCTTATTTGAAAGAAAACTCCACACAGCAATTTCAATTATTTCTCTGTTAGCATGGTTTCATCCAACATTATAGAGAAAAAAAGATAGTTGGTACTTGGGTTGTACTACCTTGAGCAATTATAACTAAATAGTTTTGACTAATGAACAGATCAATATGAAAACACTACCATTTGTATTTTTTAGAATTCTCTGAAGTATTGAGTATCCACATAAACATGTTAATACATGATCAAAGAACATGATTAAACACACAAAAAAATCTATCCTTTGAATAGGTTTAATGAATAAATAACAGGTAAATATTTCTTTAATATTTTTTCTTTTCTTTTTCAAATAGCCAGCATTTATTCATCCTTCAATCCTCAGGACAATACTATAACATGATTAATAATAAACTTTCTGATGCCAGACAACTAGTTAGTTTCCTACAGAATAATAGTTTGGAACAGTGCCAGTTTGTAATGGAGTTCATAATGTAAGACAGTAAACTAAACTTTTCATAAAGCTTAATGACATCAATTTAAATGAATTTTTAAATATATGGGGCATAGCACCTTTTTATTTTTTGTTGTTGCTTATATTTTATAGTAGATATTAATGGTAGCAAATTTTATTTTTTTATTGTTATTGGTTTTTAAACTTATTTTTCCTTTTCTTTCTTCTATTTTTGTTTTCCTAGATGGAGTCTGCAACCTACGCCTCCTGGGTTCAAACTATTCTCCTGCCTCAGCCACTGGAGTAGCTGGAACTACAGGTGCGTGCCACTAAGCTGGGCTAATTTTGGTAGTTTTAGTAGAGGCAGGGTTTCACTATGTTGACCAGGCTGGTCCTGAACTCCTGGCCTCAAGCATTCAGCCTACTCCAGCCTTCTAAAATGCTGGGATTACAGGCGTGAATGTCCGTGTCAGTTAATGATATTTTATTTTCATATTTCAATGTGATGTTTGGACACCATATTAAAGAAAAGTTTGAAGATATAAAAGTAATTTAGAAGAGGCATATTTCCATACCAATAACCCTTTATTTGAAAGAATGAAAATTATTGAATGTAAAAATATATGTACACATAGCTGACCACTACAAAGAAAAGAGTATAAATATAAATCAAAGGTTCATTTCAAGGCAAAATATAATACCTTTTGCTCCATCAATGTCTATTTTTTTAAATCCCTCATAGATTGCTGGCAAGTGGTACACGTCTGTGTCAGCACATGCTCCCCTTTTTCATATTATTCATATTCCCAAAGATGCCGTTGTTCTCCCGAGATGTCATGTTATGTTTGCTCTGTCGTCACAGCAGTTCCACCCTCACATCTTTTCAGCTCCACCTATCAATAAGCTTTCTTTTCAAGAGTCCAACAAATTATGTAGCCTGGTACCAAGTGGCTAACATTGGTCATAAACTTGCTTCTGATTTACCGGAGGTGGGAAAATTTAGGTGGTGAGTCCATACAGTGGCCTTAAGTGTTGGGATCCACACTAACCCGGCCACAAGGAAGGAAAGGTCTTCAAAGAACATTTAAAACACATTCTAGATTCAGGGAATTGTCAGCGAACAAAACCGACCCACCAACAAACAAAACGTTTCTACCTCTAGAGAATTCGCCCTCTATTGGGATAATTTAGGTGAATACTATTAAACATAGTAACATTTAGAGTGTGTTGTATGTTAGAGGGTAAAAAAAACTCAAGATAGTAAAGATCAGGGGTTCAAGGTAAGTATAATTTAAGCAGAAATGTTTGAAATAAGTCCAGTCGAAAAGTAGATATTTAAATGAAAACATGAAGGCAATGATCAAGGAAGCGATGTATATATCCAGGGAAAGACAATCCCAGGCAGAGAGCACAGTTGGTGCAAAATGTGTTCACTGTAAGAACTATAGGTTTTAATGAGAGAAATGGGAAAACGTGAGAAGTTTTGATTACAGCAATTATAAGATCATGCTTTAGCTTTGAAAAATTATTCTGGGTATAGTTTTTGTGGAAAATGGATATAAATGAGCAGAGGTGGAAACAGAGACAAATTTTGAGTCGCTTGCAGGAATCCATACAAAAATTGATGGTAGACTGAAACAGAGTGGAATGATGAAGATAATAAGTGGTTAGCTTGTCCCTATATTTAAATGTAAGCTCAGTAAGATCTTACAGACCGAATGTCGGGTGAAGTAAAAGGAGAAAGGAGGCAACGATAACTCCAAGGCGTTTTGCCTGAGTAAATGAAAAGATGAACTTACCATGAGTTGATATTTTAAAAAGAAAATATGTATTCTGAACAAGTTTTCTCTGGAAATTCAGGAATTAAATTTAGGACATGAAAATGTCAAGATGCCTGCTACAAGTGCTATGTAGTGACGACACTTAGCTTGAATATATATAATTGACATTCCAGGGATATATTTAGAGTGAAGATATAAATTTGGAAGGAGCAAAGATACATATTTTATTAAATATTTGATATGCATGAGATCTTTAAGGAAGTCTGTGTAGAATGAGAATGTAGAGGAAAGAAGAAAATAAAATTTTCAAGGAATGGGTTCTGGGGCAGTGGGAGGTGGGGACGAAGAGGAAGATTTGCCAAAAGAGAATGTAAATAAATGTTTGCAAAATTCAGTTGGAGGAAAATTAGATGATTATGATATCCTGAAGGCTGAATGAAAATGTATTGAATTCCTATGATATAACAAGTAATATGAATACATTTAAATAACAATTCGATTTAGCAAAGTGGAGACCATTTGTAATTTACAAAATACTTTTGCTAAAGTAATGGGATGCATATATGTGTGTGTGAGTATATATGTGTGAGTATATGCTGATAGCAATCTTTTAGTTGAGTGAGAAACATTTGAAATGTGCCAAGCAAGAGAAGGGAAAATTTCTAGAACGATGTCTGTAATGAAAAAGAAGTAATGGCATCTAGCACATAAGAAGGAGGACTGAAATTAAATGGAATGAGGGGTAATTCAAGTAGACCTAAAGAAAGCGTAAAACATGGATCAAAAAGGTTAATACATGGACAATGGGAACATATAGAAGTTCTTTTTTAATTGCTTCAAGTTTCTCGGTGAATGAATTTACTAAATATTGTAGAAAAAAAGAATTAAATAGTCTCATCTTGACAAATGGTTGCATAAACAGAGTAGGAAAATATATATCCTGGAGGCATTATGCACCATGGAAAGTTAGTGGTTATGAATTATTAGTGAAGGCCATAATGCAAATCTCTTTCTTTTAACTGTTCTTGGAAAAACACAATATTCTAGATGTGATTTGTAACATAATAAAAAAGTAAATAAAAGCCCTTCAAACAAAAGTATCAAATATTTTTAAATTTTGAAACTGTATTTTTCATGTTTTACCCAGTTTATTATAATCATATCTGTAGCTCTGTTCAGACAGTTCAGGAATGTTTGAAGTAGCTTTAGTATAATTTCTTATTTTTATTTATCAGTTTTCAATAAGGAAACTTATTTTAATGTAAGTAATTATAACACTTAGTATTGAATATTAGAATTAAGGCCAACTAAATTATTTATTTGTTATGTTAAAGAAATCAATTGATGGCATGTTAAACTAGACACTCATTCTATTGATGAGAATCCAGGTCCAGGTACATGACCTCAACCTAATTGCAAAGGAGACTTGAGAATACAAATGCTTTTGCTGAGCACCTAGTTAGTCTGCTATTTTCAGCCCATGCCCCTTACCACAATGGATGCCTCCTTTGGCATTTTAATAAAAATAATTTATATATTATTTATATTACTTTTCATTTTGAAAAGTGAACTTTGAAGTTAATCATTATATTATAGAAAATCCTATTTTACATTATAGAAAACCTATGTATTTCTAAAACAAGAATCAGTAATTCTAGATTGTCTATACTTAAAAATAAATAGTGACGAAGATGACCTTAACACTTCCATCAGCTTGACTAGACTTTAGCCAGACTTGGCCCCTGACCACCCTCTCACTGTAGCCCTTACAGAATCTATATAACCTAATTGTAGACACCCATTCTCTCCCTTTTCCTGAAGCATTTACTTTAAAAAAATTATAAGTGTAAATTCTTTCTCTGACCTGTTGAGTTGTAAATTTTTCAAAAACCCCTTTGCCTGTTTTATAAGCCAAGATTATTTTCCTCCAGATCCTAAGGATCATTTCATTGAAATGAAATCAAGAAAGTTAGCACCCCATCCCCCAGTCTCCATGCAACTTCAGTGGCTACATTGCTTCTGTTGGGATGGCAGGACAGAGTTTGCCTTTTTTTGTGTGTAAGTCCAATTAGCAAACACAGAAGGCCTAAGATGGTCCCAGCTCTGCTTTTAAAAATTCTGCTCTTTGTTTTAGTTAACTTCAGATTACGTCATCTTCTTTCTCACTGCCTTGAATACGGTTTTCCTTATTTATTAAGTTTGCCTTGTGTTTTTTATTTGACATCACCTAGTGTCATTTAGTTTTGTGACATGACAGTTTCAAGAAAGAACTATAGGATGGAAAATACAGATGAATAATGCTAATTCAGAAATAAAATTATGTTAGAATAGGTTTCTCTTTGTTTTCTGCAAAATGTTCCTAAGTGAGTATACATCCAGATACATTTTAACTCTAAAACTAGATATAGTAGCTTAAAAAGGTTGAACTCACAAGAATTTTTCTTTTCCTCACTATGACTGAACTATGAGAATTGTGTTCATTTAAATACTTCTGATTTAACTCATAATTACTGGTATTTTCCATGGATGTAAATCAAATATCTTGTACTAAAAATCAATAATAGCAGTTTTAAAATTATTTTCTATTGATGAGATTCTACCTCCAGAAAAAGACTTAGCCCACAATTTTCAACTTCATAGTAACATGAAAACAGTTCACAATTACTGTAATTTAGAATTTAACTTACATTCAAGTTGAAATGGGAAAAAAATAAATCCCTATATAAAATTGTTTTCAGTGTCTGTGTATAGAAGCATCTTTTCAAGATATAAGATCAACATTGCGATTCAAGTCACATCAAAGCATTTTCCAAAATGTCATATTGAACTCATTACTGGGAGAATGACAAGCCTTTCTAATGTGATTGTTCTTTCCTCATAATAAAGGCAAAAATTGCCAGTGCTTGTGAACTTAAAATAAGATGTGATTGGAGTTAGATGAATTAGTTCTTATGAATATGCATTTCAAATGGTTATATTTAAAATATATAAGTGAATATGCTTTAGTCTCCATTTTAACCTGTACTTAGTAGACTACATTTTTATTTTGAATTCTTCATATTAACTTTCTTAAAATCCAAGCTGCTGCAGAGTTACATTTCAAAGATATTTAGTAGACTACATTTTTGCTTTGAATTATTCATATTAACTTTCTTGAAATCCAAGCTACTCCAGAGTTACATTTTAAAAAGGTCGACATAATGTTATGAATTAAAATTTTTTGCCTCTCTTTTTAGTCTTTGCTGTTTATCATACTTGTACTTTTATCATATTTTATAATCATTTTAATCATACCTTCAGCATACTCTCTATCATTCTGAATCATATTTCCTTGGCTTGATTTTAGAATAGAATGGTGATTTTCCCTTTGCTTTTATGAAATGTTTGGTAGAAAACAAAATTAATGGCTACTTCTGGAAACACATGAAGCATGTAAAACAGAACTCCACATGTTTTAAAGTAAATTATAATGTGAAATATTCAATATGATATGCTATCATGTTTCATCTGTACCAACAACTGTTGTGCTTGGGATATAGTAACAATTTTATCATAACACACTATGCTATTCGTATATAAGGGAAGATTTAGGCAAATGATATAAAACATTTTTAAGTAGAAAGAGCATTTGAAATAATAGGTGCATTTTAGTTTAGAATGTTAATAAATCTTTCTCTCTCTCTCTCTTTCTCGTTCTCTCTTTCTGTTTGTCTCTGTCTGCCTGTCTGTCTGTCTGTCTGTCTTGCTTTGCTGCCGAGGCTGGAGTGCCATGGCTCAATCTCTGCTCACCACAACCACCACCTCCTGGGTTGGCAATTCTCCTGCCTCAGCCTTCCAAGTAGCTGGAATTACAGGCGCCCATCACAATGTCTGGCTAATTTTTGTATTTTTAGAAGAGACAGCGTTTCACCATGTTGGTCAGGCTGGTGTGGATCTCCTGACCTCAAGTGATCCGCCTGCCTCAGCCCCCCAAAGTGCTGGGATTACAGGCATGAGCCAGCACACCAGTTTCCCCTTAGAAAGTTAAGTTTTCAAAGAAACATGTCTTTGCACATAATTTTAGTTTATCTTCAATAACTACTGAGTGAATAGTTACAGTTCTTCCTTACCTGAATTGCTTTTTTAAATTACTTGTTTTTTTCTTTTTTTTTTTTTTTTTTTGGCTTTTTCCTTCACCACGCCACTGAAAATTACTTTGCTCTGGTCACTTAAATCAAATTTTTCACTTTTCTTGGCCTCTTTAGCAGCATTCCAAATATTTGACCAACCTCTGGTATTTTAAATGTTCTTTGCATTTAGTTCTTCACTCTCTAGGCCACAATTATTTCTCATACTTTACCACTTTATTCTAAGTTGCATCCATTGTTGAACTATAATTTCATACCATAAATGAATGCTGAAGTTCCTTAGTGTGTAGCCTTCATGCAGTTTTTTCTTTTACTCTTCACTTTCTGCCTAGTCTGTCTGCTTCCAAGTGTAGTCAACATTGAGTCAACTATGGAAAATTAAAAATATGATAATTATTGAGCTACTTCCTCAAAAAATTACTACGAAAATGACAAACAATGTGGGCTCTCTTGGAGTGGACATATAGACAAAATTCTGCAAGAACAATGGGATAATCCAGGCTCTAGCTTTTATACTTGCAGAAACGAAGAATTTCCCTTGACCAATGATAAATGCAAGTATGAACTTCAAAACTACCAAGTCTTGGTATAATAAAAGTTACTGCTAAGAATTGCCAGTTTTTGTTAATGAAAGGATGAATTGGACATGAGTTTTGTACATATATAGGCATATAGCATATCTGAGTTTTGCAGGTATATAGACACTTTTTCTCTAGCATAACAACTATTCATATATATGTACTGATAAATATATTTAAATATATGTTCATATAAATACATATATTTTTAAATATTTAAAATATATTTATCAATACACATATATGAATATGTCTTATGCTACATATAGACATATATATGGAAAGATAGATTTATATATTACAACTGAATTGTTGATAGAAATATGGAAGGCCAGAAAACAGTGAATAGCATCATAAATTGCTGAATGCTAGCATTCTGTGTTCAACAAAAATAAAACCCTTCAAAAGTGAAATTGAAAGAAATAATTTTCAAATAACTTAAAACTGAATTTAATACTGTTCAACCATTATGATAAAAATAATTAAAGACATGCTTCAAGATAAAATATGATTCTGAATGTGAAATACAAAATGAAGAAAAAAAGGGTGAACATACAGATGTTTAAAGATGTATATAAATCTAAATATTGACTATGCAAAACAATTTTTAGCTCTTGAAATGTAACAATGATTAAATATAAGATTCATGAAAACAATAAGCCATTTTTTATTTTTCTACTTTTTGGATCTTTGAAACTTAATTTAGTAATAAGCCATATTTTAATGTCTTTCTTTGCAAATTGTAACATATGCCTCATTTATCATTAAGTTCTGATTGAATGATTACCCTCATCATTGTGAACCATATTTTTTTGACTCTTTGGATGCCTCATAATGTTTGATTGAACACCAGACACTATCAGTTGTGCCTTTTGAGGTACTGGATATTTCTATAAATCATTCTTGACCTTTCTTCTAATGTACAGTTAAGTTACCTGGAAGCCATTTGATTCTGCTTGATATTGATCTTATGATTTGTTATGTGGGTCTAGAAAAATTCTGAGTGTTTGCTCCTACTCAGGCAAGATTTTGCAGTTCTCTGTCCAATTGCACATGAATTATGAATTTTCACAAGATAATAGGTGAGAATAGGCCCTGTTCACATTACACATTACCTGTATAATGGAGATACTGTCCACTATAACATGTGGTTTTTCAGCCTTAGTACTATTGACGTTCTAATTTGGATAATTCTATATTGTGGGGAGAATGGCAGTGCTGCACATGGCAGGATATTTACTAGTATCACTGTCCCCTACAGACTAGATACCAGGAACGTTTCCCCAGTGGTGTAAATCAAAAATGTTTTCAGACATTGCAAAATTTACCCGGTGGTGGTGGGCGAGAATCATGGTGAATATCTCCTGGTTGGGAATCCAGTACTCTCATTCTCCCCATCTCCCATCCATGCATGGTTTGTTTATGTGCATACACTGAATACAATTCTGCTGAATTCTTGAAGGATCACCTCTGCAAATTTTTCAGGTGTTTTCCTCAGTGTAACCCTCCCCTATCAGAATCAGAAAATTTTCCTTGGAATTCTAGTTGCCTTGCACTCCTCTAAATCTCATCTGCGTCTCTTCAACTTAAAGATCTTATTGGACTCTCTCTCATTTTCCTTTCTCTATCCCACAGCCAAATAAACAAAGAAAACTGCAACATTCATCTCCACGCACCAAGTTTCTCAGGCAATACTGTCCTTTGTTGCCCAATGATTAAGGTCTCAAAAAAGGGATTATATTAGGTATTTTGCTTGGTTGTTCTTGTTGCTTGCAGGTAGGAAGGCAAATCTGATTCCATTACTCCGTAGTGATTAGCAGAGGATGCTTCTCAACAAGTGGGAGAAAATATATAACATTAAAGAGTTTAGGGATTTATATATGATTTGGAAATTGTAATTCTTAGGAGGGCCTGCAGCATCATAAATGCATGCTATTGTCTCTGGAGTCACTGCAGGAGGCCAAGCAATGGCCACCCAAACACACCAGGTTTTGTCTCTGAACCTATAAATGTTTCCTTACAAGGAAAAAGGGTCTTTACATATGTGGTTAAGTATCTTGACATACAGTGATTATCTGTATTCACTGGAGTGTGCCCTGAATCTAATTAGAAGTGTCTTTATAAGAGGAAGGCAGAAGGAGATTTTATGCACAAAACAATGGAGGAGATGTGTTCACAGATGCAGAGATTGCAGTGATGCATCCACAAATAAATATCAACAGTCACCAGAGGCAAGAAATAATTTCTCTACCCGGACTTCAGGGACTAAGGTGCTGTTGGCACCTTGATTTTGACTCATGTGAAACTGTTCTGGCCTCTGGAACTGTGAGAATAAATTTCAACATATTTCTAAAAATGAGGAAAAAGTCTCCAGTTCCTTCTATTTGATAGCTGGGTTTTTATATTTTTTTTTCACTACTTTCTTCTCTCTCATAGTATGTAAAATTCAAAATGTGCTTTTAAAAATTGATTATGGTCTCATGAAAATAATCTTTATTCCAATGTCTCAGTTTTGGTGAGTAATTATTCTAAGACATCATTACAGTCTTTAAAAATTCAAGGTAATTACAGAGCTATTCTCTTCCTTTACACTTTACAATTCTCTAAATCTATTTACTGTCATTATGGGTGAGAGGTACTTTCATAATGTCAATCTCTTCATATATCAGTGCTTTTACCTCTTTGGAATAACTTGTGAAATGCCATTTTAAAATGTGTACTATGTATTATTTATACTTGCTTGCATATATTTCAGACTGTACTTAGGTGTGTTAAATGTTCAATGACTAGATAAGGAAGCAAGGTACAAATGAGAAAGACTTTGTTAATTCAAATTTTGTAGGACTGTTAAAACTAGACAAGAAAAAAATATATATACATATATGTTCAAATTGTGATATTTCTGTTTTCAGACTATTTAAATATCATTGTTTTGATATCTATAGGCATTCACTCAAAAAGAAGAATATGTATACCAAAAGTGATTATTTGAATTACTTAATATCTTAATTTTCTCATTCAGGAATTAAAACTGCCTTTGTTTGAGACCTTTGTGAAAGAATTCATGATTAGTTATGACACGAATATTAAGAATGATAAGGAGCTTAATATTAAGATGAGAGCCTAAGTACACTTATTTTTCAAATCTCTTGTGGGAAGACCACCATTATTTTTCCTTTTTTAGTAGAAACTTTGAGATTTTTAAACATAACTAATTATTTATATTTGTTTATCTAATGTATCAATACCAAATATGAATTATCCATATCTCTTACAATTTTGTGCCAGGAAAAATAACACAATATAAATGTTAGCAGTTAGTCCTAAAAATTCAAATTTCTATGAGGTAGAAATTTAGGGGTATAGTAGTATCTCAATTTCACATATAAAAAAATGAGAGTTTGAAATCGTGATTTGGGCAAGGTCAGACCACTGATAACTTGTCTATTACTCATGGTTCTCTAGAGAGACAGAACTAATAGGAGATATAAATCTATCTATCTATCTATCTATCTATCCATCTCCTAATATATATATATCTCCTATTTTATATATACATATGTCTCCTATTAGTTCTGTCTCACTAGAGAACCATATATATATAAAAATATATAATTATAATATTATATATGTAATATATATAATATATATAATTCCATATATATATATATGGAATTTGACCCATACACACCACCTGAGATCATACATAATCTTCAAATGAAGACAATAATATGGTCATAATTATACCTAACATAATACAACTATCCTTCCTACCACTGGAAATGCCCCAATCCCCAACCCAAATACTAGTTCATAAAGTTAACAATACCAAAATGCTGATAGGAAGTTAATGATTCTTATGTCACATGATAAAGGAGAAAGGAAATAAAATGAAGATACTTGCTTAGTATAAGTATATATGTGCACAAATATGTTTTTAACAAAAGAAGAAGGAAATACTCATGACAATAGCAGTCCTCATTTCTGTAGCCGGTCACATGGTCAGAACTGGCATTGGGGACTACCTTCTCCCTGCTACACATTCTGTATTCTCTTTGCCTTCAGCAAGCACCTCAACACGTCGTTTTGTTGTTGTTGGTTTGTTTTGGCTTTTTCCTGATGCAGTGACCAAAACCTTCATTTTTGCAGGGTCTGGGTTCTTTGTAGTCCTGCCTGGATTGGCCGTTGTAGTTTCCCATTGACCTTAATCACAGGGCATGGTAGTGAGAAGAGACGCCTGATCGATCTCCTGTATTCCTCGCATACTCTTCCTTACCTCTGTTGTGGAGTAGTAGACTGATTTCATCTTGACAGTCTGGGTCAATCACCTCAGCCAACACTGTAACTCCTTTCTTAGCCTGTTGACTTAAAGGTAGGAGGAACCTAAAGTGTCCAGGTGGCAGTCTTAACTCAGTTTAATGGAAT
Organism: Sapajus apella; assembly: GCF_009761245.1. Classification (NCBI taxonomy): domain Eukaryota; kingdom Metazoa; phylum Chordata; class Mammalia; order Primates; family Cebidae; genus Sapajus; species Sapajus apella. Next base: position 2,891,996 of record NW_022436965.1, read on the forward strand.
TATAGTTGTGTATCCTGGTGGTAGCATTCCTTTCTCTGGAACTATGATCTCTAAACCAGCAGAAAGTGATGTCGCAAGAACAGAAAGCAAAAATTTGGTAGTGGATCACTAGTGGTGATGGTGACTGGTGCCACTTCCAGTTTCACTTCCTGGACTCATATAGCCATGATTCCTGGCTATTGGAGAAACAGTACCATATATTGGACACTGATTCAGAGTATACACAGCCTTCTGGAGAACTTTGCCCCAGCAAATGTCAGACTATTCTGACTGCTGCTTTGCCTCTGCTAACCATTATGGTAGATATGCCCACCTTACCTGTGACAGTTTAGTGCCATCACTTGGCTCCTGCCACCTCAGGATTCAATTATTTCCATTTTATTTAATTTTTGTAATTGAGCGACTGCAGTTCCCACTGTTAGATCTGACATACAAGCAATCCAACTCTCTTGTGTTTGTGAGTATAAAGGGAAAATATGAGCTACCTCACCATTAAATGTTAGTGGTCATTTGAAGGAGGGGAGAAATGTGAAGTACAAATTTAGGCTGAACCCAAATGACCACGGCTTGCTTATATATCCAACAATTTACAGAAGCAGTCCAGAAAACTCCAGTTGCTTTCTCAGAGTCTCTAAAGGAGTTAATGCTGATGGAAGGACTATATATTTGGTTTATTGCATGGCATTTTCAATCGAGTTGAATTTCCCTTGATACAAGGCTGCATACATCTGGTAAAATGCTACAATTAATATAACTAATAACAAACGTTAAGTAAGTGTTTGCTATATGTAAGCACTTTAAAGGGATAATCTAATTTAATTTAATCACCACATCAGCCCAATTTGATTAGGATTATACAGCTAGTAAGTTGAAGAGCTGTTAAACCATCCCAGGGACTCTTGCTCCACAAGCTGCTTTGCACCAGTGTGTCCCAGGTCAGAACAAGGACAGCGTGTGTCAAACCAGATGGTGTAGGTCCTGATGCAAAGTGTGTTCACTCCTCACTTTATAAAGTTGCTGAACTTTACAAACTTGATTCACTTCCAAGTTGGTTAAATTATTTGACCATGGCCTTTTGTGGCACATTTCAGCTACATAAACATGCTAAAAGGCGTATAATGAAACAAATTCAACATGAGTTCATCCAAGATTTGCTCTTGAAATCCTGCTGTGTGGGCTTGATAGATGAAAAATGGTTGAACTAATGTGAAACCTATAATGATTTAAATACACATCTAAAATTTTCTATAATCATGGGTCAAGCAGAATGCTCACAACTATGTAAAAATAGTTTTTATAATTTCAAAAATCACCGAAGGATCGTATATACTGTGACCATCTCAATCAAAGTTAACTTACTGGTGATGTGCTTTCAGCAAAACAATGAGAGGCCCCTGGGGACACAAAGGACACCAATCTGAGGGATTCCTGGAGTAGGCATATCAGCCTTAGGTTTGGCAGGGTATGCACAGCCAGCGATCATTTTCTAAGCCCAATCAAGCAAAAATAAATTGAGTGTAATCTCTGGCCTGCACATATTCCAGATCAGCTACCACTTTTGAATAGCTTGTTGAATAAAAGGTTTTTAAAAAGTTATTCCACTGATTAGCTAATTTTAAAAGTATCTCTCGTACATTAACTATATAAGGGTCAGGAAGCCAAAATGTACACTGAATGTAAAGGGAGGGAAATTGAAGTATGCCATCTGTTAAATTACTACTAGAAATCTATTTTCAGTTGTATTTTGTAATTCTATCTGAATATCAGTAAACTTTTTCATTTATTTTTTAAAGGAAAAGGGCACACAAACTTGGAAAAAAATGCTAAAACAATGTGTTCTTATACCTTTAAAATTCTTAATAGAAAGATTGTTTGGTTGGTTTGTTCCAAGGTTTTTTATTCCCACGTCTTCTTTTTCCATTAGGAAAAGTTACTCTATTCTGTAATGATAATAATCTCTGTGTCTCTGTCTCTGTGTCTTTCTCTCTCATTTCTTTCTCTTCTAGTTTTTTGCCAACACATCAATAATATTTTATAACATCTTTTAACCAATAATTTTGTCTGTATTCCTGTGATCTGTAAACCACTTTCTTAATCTTACTATTGTATTCTCTTAAGTAGAATGTGGAAATATTTATCATAAAACTTTTATTGGGGGTTTCCAAATTTCAAAGTGTTTGGCATAAATTGTTCTTGTTCTCAAACAACTTTCAACTAGTTGGGGAGCTGGAGCCTGAACACATGTAACTGGAAGATATTATATTTAATCTATGTTACTTAAAAAACCTACTGTTACTTTAGAGAAAGTTTAAATGTGTTATACTAAATAAGAGTTAAAGATACAAAGAGATGACATTCAGTATCAGAGGAAATTAAATCTTTAAAGTTGAACAGCAAACAAACAATAGAAGCCAGTGGATTATATGCCTTCATTCATTCAACAAACATTTAATTCAATATGTAACATATGCCACACTCTATTCAAGGGTCTAGGGAAACACCTAATGGTTAATAAGATAGACATAATCTCTGCATTTGTGAGACATAAAAGTTGTTGAGACTCGATGATATGAGAAATATGCATATAAATTAGAGAAGGGGAAACAAGAAAAAGTACAGATATTGGGGAGGCACACACAGTATCAGAGCATAGTAACAATAATATAAAGTAATGGTGCACGTCCTAACTTGGACACAATGTGATTGAGCAGAAAACAGATTGGAGAGAACAAAGTCTGTCAAGTAAGTTAAGAACAAGCTTAAATCCTGGTTTGTTCTGTTGACAATAGGAGATATTGATAGTTTTTCAACAGTGGTGACATGACAAGTTTTAAGGAAAAATGTTGGTTTAGGATAGATTTTTCAGAAGAACCTACTTAATCCCCATACAAACATTTTATTCCGTTTTAAGGATGAGTAAAGAAACAGAAAAAATAAAACTTTTCTTAAAGAGACAGTGTAGAGAATCAGACCTAGATTTATGTGAATAAAATATTCATGCATGGGGATGGCAAATAAGCACAAGTAAAGATGCTTAATTAGGGAAATGTAAATTAAAAACACAATGTGATACCACTGTGTACTCATGAGAATGACCAAAAAGAGTGGGAAGAAGGGAGGGAGGGAAATAAATAAAAAAGAAAAACACTGTAAATGCTAATTGCTGGAGAAATTCTGAAGCATTTGGAAGTCTCATGAAATGCTGGTGGCAATGCAAAATAGAACAGCTCCTTTGAAAACAGCCTTGGTGGTTTCTTGTGAAATTAAATATGCTTTTAGCATGTGATCCAGTAATCCCATACTCCTGGTATTAGCCCAAGAAAAATATGCCTACATAAAAACTTGTAATCAATTATTACTGACAGATTATTCAAAATTGCCAAAAACTTAAAACACACTGTGGCAATTATTGTAATAAAATACTACTGAGCAATGAGAAAGAATGAAACATTGTTACATGAAAAAAGAGGTGGGAACTAAAACACATCATGTCAAGAAACTAGACATGCAAGGCTATATATTCTGTGATTTCATTTATGTGACATTTTGGTAAAGGCAAAAGCATAAAGACTGAAGTCAAAACAGTGGTTCCCAAGGGCTGGGGTGGTAAAAGGGGATTGATTATAGAGATGCCCTTTTTTTTTTGATGATGCGATTATCTTCATTTTAGAAGGAGTTTGCATAGTTGGATAGGCCTGTCAAAGTTCATAGACTTGTACATATGAAGGGATAAAATTTATGGCATCTAAACAATGATTCAATAAGAAACAACAAAAAATCCATGGGCATGCTTTGCAGAGTGATGGATAATGAAGATGTGCTCTTTGGGCAAAGACCCCCAACTATTAATATCTATGGGTGTTTGGGAATGAGGTTTAAGTATGCCTTTCATTGTTTACAGCTTAAGTTAATAGTTCAACCTCTATAGGATTTAGTCTCCTTATTTATGAGATAAGAATTCAAGTATTCCCTTATTCATCAAATATTCATTATGTGCTATCATTTTGAGCCATGCATTTGAAAATAGTTCAGTGAAAAAAAATGACTAAATCTGCAATTTTTAACCCCCTTGGGACATTGATTATATTGAGGACAAGTAGAAAATAAAAGAATAGTAAGAGTTCCTAATCCATAGAATTGTTTTTAAAGCTAATTATTATTTTATATTTAAGAAAGGTGTATATGCATAGTACATAGTAATATAGGTTTATATGAGTAGTAATATGCATATATGCAAAGTAAAATAAATATGTATATGTGTAGCACATATTGTAAAGTATATTGCTATTTTGTAATTAGGTTTATTACTTGCTCAATATCATGCCTAAGCAGATACTTGGCTGCCATCATTCTGTGAGGCAGTGAGAGAAAGTCCTGAGCAGGGTGTTGGGGCAGAGAGGAGAAGTCTCACTTAGAAGGAATGTCATCTCTCCTGTCTTCAGTAGCTAGCTTTCCTAGTGCCTTTGCTTCTGCATAATGTTGACAAAAATAAGCCAAACACTTTTAAGATATTTGAAGAGATTTATTCTGGGACAAATGTGAGAACCATGACCAGTTACACAACCTCAGGAGGGCCTGAGAATATGTGTCCAGGTAGTTGGGTTACAGCTTGGCTTTGTATACTCTGTGGAGACATAAGACATCAATCAATACATGTGGGTATACATTGGTTCAGTCTAGAAAGGTCCATTCTAGGGCTGCGAGTTTACATTTATTACTTCACAATCACAACTCAGTACTTTTTAAAAAAAAATGCATGTTGCTTATTGAAATCAGACTCGAAATAAATTCTGACTTGCTGAACTTGAGTTAAATTCTGTGCTGAAAATAGGCGACCTAATGAATCCTTGGGTTCTTGTCTTCAGCCTGGAGTACTAGCCGGACACTCCCATTCCATATGGTGGTGTTCCCTTTGGGGAACATACGTTTCTCTCCTGTATATGCACTTTGTTCAGAGCCTCTGTGCCAAGGTTTATGGTTTGCTCCCTCTGAAGCAGTGACCCGAGCTGTGCCTGGACCTTTTTGGGTCATGGCTAGAGATGGAGCCATTGGGATGTGGAGAGCAATGTCCTGAGGCTGCCCATGGCATGGGGCACTGGATCTGGACCATGAAGCTATTCTGTATTCTTTTCTTGACTATTTGCACCTGGCTCCTTTTTACTTATGCAAATTTCTCCAGATCGATTAAATTCTTTTCCTGTAAAATGGGCTTTCTACCACATGGATAGAATGCAAATTTTCCAAACTTTTATGGTCTGCTTCCCTTTTATATAAAAGTTTGAACTTTAGGTCATTTCTTTGCTCACACAAATAAGTTAAGTTGTTAGAAGCATCTAGGCTACATCGTCAACACTTTGCTGCTTAAACATTTCTTCCACCAGATGCCCTAAATCATCATTCTCAAGTTCAAAGTTCCACAAACCTCTTAGTGCAGTGGCACAGTGCAGCCAAGTTCTTTGCTAAGGCATAATAAAAGAGATATTTACTTCAGCTCCCTATGAGTTACTCATTTCCATCTGAGACCTCATCAGTCTGGCCTTCACTGTCCATATAAATGCCAGCATTTTGGCCATAATAATTCAACCAGTCTCTACGAAGTTCCAAACTATCCCTCATCTTCCGGTCTTCTGAGCTTGCCAAACTCTTCCAACATCTGCCCCATTACCCAGTTCCAAAGCTGCTTCGGCATTTTGGGGTACCTTTAGAGCAAAGCCCTACTCCTCAGTACCAATTTTCTGTATTAGTCCTTATATTGCTATAAAGGAACAAGGGAAAGTGAGGAGAGAGGTGCTGCACACTTTTAAACAAACAGGTCTTAAGAGAACTCACTCATTATCTTCATAACAGCAGCAAAAAGATGATGCTAAACTATTCACGAGAAATTTGCCCTCATAATCCAGCCACATCCTACCAGGCCCACATCCAATACTGGTGTGATAATTTAACATGAGAGCTAGTGAGGGCACAGATCCATACCATACCAAACTGAAATAGAAAATTCTACTGGAGATTAACAGAAGAGTATATCAAGCAGAAGGAAAATTAATACATTTGAAATTAAACAAAACACTTTTAAACAACACATGGGACACATACACAAAAAAAAATCAAAAGGGAAATTAGAAAATACCCCAAAACAAGCAAAAACAAAAACAAAATCAACTTATAAACTATATTTTCTTTAAACCCTATGATAAACACAAATAAAGTACCTGTAGAAGTTACACACACAAAATAAGATAAAGAAATAAAATCATATTAATATGGAAAGTTAAGAAAACATGAAGAAATAGAAAGGGAGAAAAAATGGGACAAAAGAATTATAAGAGAAATGGAAAGAGGAACAAAAAGAACTGCAAGACCAATGGAAAACAATAAACGAAATGCCACAGTAAATAACTACCTATCAACAGTAACCTCAAATGTAAATGGCTGATGATTCCTGATCAAAGACATGGAGAGACTGAATAGACTAAAGAGAATGAGGCCCAACCGTATGTTATCTAGAAGAAGTAGGCTTCAGCTTTAAGGACATGCACAGGCTGAAAGTAAAGGGATAGAAAAAAATGTCTCTTGGAAATAACAACCAAAGGAGAGCAGAGATGAATATAATTCTATCAGACAAAATAGATGTTAGGTAAAAAGACTGTCATAAGAGATAAGCATATTATGTAATGAGAAAGTGTCCATTTATTGGCAAGATATTAATTCAATAAATTTTAATATGCAGGCATGCATATATACTTGTATAAGTCAGGTATATAAAATAAGCTGAATAAGAGAAATAGTAATACAATAATAAGAGTTTTCAGTATACTATTTGAAGACTCTTAATGTTGAACTGAAGAGAGAAATAGACAGCAATACAATAATAGAGTCTTCAATATACTATTTTCAATTATGGAAAAAAATACCTGACAGAAAATCAATAGAGATGACAGATTTGAACAATGCAATAGACATAATTGGTCAAACAGACATATACAGAACATTTCACCCAAGACAGAGAGAATGTATGTAGCATTCTCTAATATAGATCACAAGTTAGATCACAAAATAAGTCAAAAAATTGAGAATATTTAAATCATATCAAGTATCTTTTCTAACCATAATAAAATGAATTAGAAATCAATAACAGAAGAAAATAGATAAAAATTACAAATATGTGAAAATTGACATAACACTCTTGAACAACCAGTGGGTTTAAAAATAAATTAAAAGGGAAATTAGAACGTATCTCCAAAAGTGAAAACAAAGTAGAACATACTAAAACTCATAGGAAGCAGCAAACACAGTACTTAGAGGGTGGTTTATAGTGGCAAATGCATACATTAAAAGGAAAAGAATGTCAAAAAAATCTAACTTGACTATTCTTCCTGGTATTCAAAGTTAAGGCAACTGTCAGACTAGGTCACAGAGGCTCTGAACAAAGTGCATATACAGGAGAGAAATGTATGTTCCCCAAAGGGAACACCACCATATGGAATGGGAGTGTCCAGCTAGTACTCCAGGCTCAAGACAAGAACCCAAGGATTCATTAGGTCGCCTATTTTCAGCACAGAATTTAACTCAAGTTCAGCAAGTCAGAATTTATTTCGAGTCTGATTTCAATAAGCAACATGCATTTTTTGAAAAGTACTGAACTGTGATTGTGAAGTAATGAGTGTAAACTCGCAGCCCTAGAATGGACTACCTCTGTGGCATTGGTTGTATCAAGATCAGTAGGAGTATTATCACCTCTGTGCATAAGTATTCATTCCTCTATGCAGTTTTGTCTTTTGTAAAAATATGTTGTGACATGATACATGCAAAAATATTGTCCAGACTTAAGAATTTAGAAAGATGACTGACCACTTAATAGGAAGTAAGGTCCAGATGATGTCAATTAAAAAATGTAATGGGTAGCCTGATATTAAGGCAATAAAAATTGTGGCAATTAGAAAGATTAGTATTGATTTATATTTTATATTTAAATAAATACATAGCATACATTTCAGGCAATTTTTAAAAAGTGAAGCTATATATACATTTTTGTTCTGGTAAATACATTTTATTTGGAGAGATAAAAAGGTAGATTATTTATTATCCACATTTATTATCTCTCCAAATAAAATGTATGTAATTTTGTTACTTTTTTACATAGGTGCAAATATAAGAAAATATTATTCTTATTCTACACATCTTTTGTTAACTGTGAATAAAACTGTAATGCAATTGCAGATTTAACTGCATGCCCATTTCTAGCACAGTAAAGCAAATAAAGAAATGCTAAATAGAAAAGAATCCCTAATGACCAACCATTAACCCATTATATGTGTTTTAATTCTTTTTCACATATTTTGCAGTACTAAGATTTACACTTTAAGGAATTCTAATGTTACCCATTACCAAACTGACATATTTCGCCTTCAAGATATAAAAGTAGTACAGCATTCCAGTGTTGTAATTTAATCAAGCAAGCAGGTGGTTAATGAAGACATTCTCAAAATTTGAAACCATTTACAATACCAAGGATATGAGAAATATAAGAATTTTTCTTATCCAGCATCAGAATTTGTAGCAGAAAAACTTATGTGAGTTCAGTGTAACTCTCTGGTAAATTTGGTCTCAGTAGAATAGAGATTGATGATATTTGGCAAGAAGTTTTCAGCTAACCACTTATAAGATATTTCTTAAATCTTTCTTTCTCTATCAAGTCAATTCAAAAAACAAATCTGTCCTTAGAGTCATTGAAATTTGCTCTAGATTGTCATTGAATGATATACAGCAATACACTTTGATTATAGTACCAGGAATTTTTAGTTTTTTATTGAGTATCATAGTGGAACACAAAAATAAATGATTTGTCAACTGTTGACAAGCAGGTAATTGTGTAGTTTGTTCAACTAAAATTATATCTATTTTTTAAATCCTTTGCAAGTTTAAAAATATTAATGACATCAGTCATGTCAATTGAAATTTGATAGTCTTACAAGATCTACTAAAGTGTGGAAGTGTGGTCAAATAATTGTTTTGCTTCACTCTTACATATTTCTGTTAAAAGCAAAAATCACATATCCAAGCAGCATTGACAGAATAATGTACAACTTACCAATGGCTTAGAAATCTTTTCGTAAGATCACTGTGTATTTAATTGTTTTGCCTTCAAGATGTTAGACAGTAATCTGAAAGTATTACCTGAAATAAAACCACGAAGTTACCTAAATAGAAGCTCATGCTCTAGAAAGCTCACACAGTCCCAAGTTAACAAATTTTGAGGTTTTTTAAAATAATAGAAGGGACGTTAGTAAAACCAAGCTCCAAAGCTAATATAATTGTTGCTGACATATTACTATAAAATGATTTAAATAGTTTAAATGAGTTTGTGGATGCTGCAATGCTTTAAACATTTCTATGTTTCTACGTAGTAGTTAAAAGTTACCATCCTATGTAGTCAAGAGAAATCTGCTTGTCAGATAATTCCAGTTGACATAACTCTGTCAATAATTATAAGTAGGAAATCAATAAATAAAATTTTGTCTCATAACACATATGATATATGTACCCACAAACACACTCATATTTTATTATTTTATATTTTATTTTGAGACAGAATCTTGCTCTATTGTCCAGGCTGAAGTGCAGTGGTGCGATCTTGGCTCACTGCAACCTCTGCCTCCCAGGTTCTAGAGATTCTCCTACCTCAGCCTCCCAAGTAGCTGGGATCACAGGCATGTGCCACCACACCTGGCTAATTTTTGTATTTTTAGTAGAGATGGGGTTTCGCCATGTTGTTCAGGTTGATCTCAAACTCTTGACATTGTGGCACCTGCCCTGGACTCCCAAAGTACTGGGATTACAGGCATGAGCACACGTATTATATTGGACCAAAATACATTAATAAATAATTTTATTAGTTATTTTTAGGGGCAGCTGGTATATTTTTTTCCCTTTGGCACTTTGTGGTTAACAGCTTTCTAGATGATGGCAGTCCTGATCATAAACCCAACTGCATTCATACAAAACAGTAGAATTAACCTATCCATCCCCCTGCCTTAAATTCTGTGCTTACTTGTCTTCCTTAGCTAAATGTGCTTCAAGGTATTTTGTTTTTAGAATAGGCCCATTTCATCTGTATTAAAAACCTCTTCAGGCAGATATCTTTTTTCATCAATGATTTTCTTAATAATGCCTGGAAACTCATCTTCCTGTTAGTCAGCAGAGGCTACTTCACCTGTTATCTTGACATTTTTAAAGCTAAAATTATCAAACCATCCTTTGCTGGCACTAAATTTTCTAGCTTTAGATCCCTCACCTTAATTTTATTTGAAGTTTTTTTTTTTTTTTTTTTTTTTTTTTGCAATCGGAATTTTTTTTCCCCATTTATTTATTTTATTGCATTTTAGGTTTTGGGGTACATGTGAAGAACATGCAAAATTGTTGCATAGGAACACACGTGGCAGTGTGATTTGCTGCCTTCCTCCCCATCACCTACATCTGGCATTTCTCCCCTT